>NW_006921621.1:10896799-10922747 GCF_000298275.1 Orycteropus afer afer
ATTTCATTATAATAATTGACTTTGTCTTCTCGAACTGCCCTTTGAAATCTTCTGTTCAGCTCTTTTATCTTGTCATTTCTCCCATTTGGCTTTAGCCACTCTTCATTCAAGGGCAAGTTTCAGAGTCTCTTTTGGTCTTTTCTCTCTTTCCTGTCTCTTTAATTACCTTTTGCTTTCTTCATGGATGATGTTCTTGACGATGATGAACTTGAATCAAGTTCTAAATTCAAAATCCCACAATTCTTCTGGTTTTTGGTCATTGATGTTCAATGCATCAAATCTGTTCTTTAGATGGTCTCTGAATTCAAGAAGGATTTATTCAAGGTCATATTTTGGTTTCGTGGACTTGTTTCAATTGTCTTCAACTTCGAGTTGAACTTGCATATGAGCAGTTGATGGTCTGTTCCACAATCAGCTCCTGGCCTTGTTTTGGCTGAAGATGTTGAACTTTTCCGTCGCCTCTTACCACAGATGTAGTCAGTCTGATTCCTGTGTACTCCATCTGGTGAAGTCCATGTGTGTAGCCGCTGTTTGTGTTGCTGAAAAAAGGTATTTGCGGTGAATAAGTCATTGGTCTTGGAATTTCTATCATGCAATCTCCAGCATCATTTCTATCACCAAGGCCAAATTTTCTAACTACCGATGAGTCGTCTTTGTTTCCAACTTCTGCATTGCAGTCACCAGTGATAATCAGCACACCTTGATTGCATGTTTGGTCTATTTCAGACTGCAGAAGTTGGTAAAAATCTTCAGTTTCCACATCTTTGGCTTTGGTGGTTTGTTTGTAAATTTGCATAATAGTAGTATTAACTGACCTTCCTTGTAGGCATATGGATATTATCCTATCACTGATAGCATTGTACTTCAGGATAGATCTTAAAACATTCTTTGTGATGATGAATGCCACACCATTTCTCTTCAATTTGTCATTCCTGGGATAGTACATCATATGGTTTTCTGGTTCAAAATGGCCAGAACCAGTCCATTTCAATTCACTAATGCCTAGCATATCAATCTTGATGCATTCCATTTCATTTTTGACAACTTCCAATTTTCCTAGATTCATACTTCATATATTCCATGCCTTGATTATTAATGGATGTTTGCAGCTGTTTCTTCTCATTTTGAGTTGTACCACATCAGTAAATGGAGGTCCTGAAAGCTCTACTTTATCCATATCATTAAGTTCGGCACTACTCTGATGAGACAGCTCTTTCCCAGTCATATCTTGAGTGCCTTCTGACCTAAGGGGCTCATCTTCCAGTTCTATATTGGACAGTGTTTCACTGCTATTCATAATGTTTTCCCTGGCCAATTCTTGGAGAATTGGATGACCTCTTCCTTCTTCCGTGTCTGTCTCAGAATGGAAACTCTACTGAAACCCATCCACCATGAGCAACCCTGCTGGCATTTGAAACACCAATGACACAGTCTCCAGCCTCAAAGCAACATACAAGCCACCACAGTATGACAAACTGACAGACAAGTTTGTCTCCCTTAGCTTCCTGCCTGGGTATCTAAGGCTGTGGAATCTAAGAAGCAGACTGCCACAGCTTTCTCTTCTGGAGTGGCTGGTGGGTTTGAACTGCTGACCTTTTGGTATAATAGAATGGTGGGAAAAAGGTATCCACAACTTAGTCAAAGTGCAGATTTCCTTCTACCTAAATTTGAAGTATGCCCATGATAAAAGCTTTGTGAAACTGATACTTGAAATATGTTGTAGGAAATATGCTGGCCTTTGGAAATAAACTCCAGCTAGAAGAAATGGGCATGGAGTCTGCTGCTGAGCCAGCACCAAGAACTCAACAGTTGGCAAGGGATCAGCTTGTTTGCCTGGAATTTGGGAGAATCAAGTTCAAAATTCATAGTGTTCACATACCATGTCTTAATATTGAATCTTTGACAGGCACATAAGTGCATCACAGTCCTGAAATCTTGTGCTAGGGAACATGGCACCCATGATAGGGTAATTGATAAAATAACTACAACACATGGAAGGTGTTAAAAGATGCAGAAAGATAATTAAATGAACCAAACAGTGTAGTCTTAATGGGTACTAAATTTAGAAATACACATTTTGTAATCATTGATTTTTTTGTGTGTAGCTATTTATCATCAAAGATGTTGAAATAATCTGACAGAGTGTTGTCAAACTAGCCCTGAGATTTCTATTTGAATCGTGTAGTTAATGATGTTGTTGTTGTCATTTGCCATCGAGTCAGACCCGACTCATAGTGACCCCTCCTTGGGTTTCTGAGGTGTTATCGTTACAGAAGTAGATTGCCCAACCTTCCTTCCAAGGAGTGGCTGGTGGGTATGAACCACCAGCCTTCTGGTTAGCACTTAAGTGCCTTAGGCACTACACTGTGTTACCAGAGCTCCTGTAGTTAATATTAGACATGTTACTTTATTTTAAAAGGAGTAAAAGAATTTTATTACATTTGTAAATTGTTTTTGAATATTTAAGAGATCAGCCATTAACACAGCTGATCATGATTCTTACTTGACACCCTTATTTGGTTCTGGGGACTCTACCTCATTGGCTACTCCTTATCTGCTTCTTTGCTGATCCTTCTTCATTTCCCTAACCTCAAGTTAAAGTACCTCAGGACTCAGCCTTGTACTATTTTTCCCCTCACCTTGACCCCATTCAATCTCATGGCTTTAAGTACCATGTGTGTATTGATGACTCCCAGTTCTCTGGCTTAAGCCACTTGCCTGAACTCCTAACTTGGATATTCATTTGCTATTTTACATCCTACTTAATTTCAAGGCACATCAGACATTTCATGTCTTAAAGCAAGTTCATGATCTATCCCTCCCACAACTCTACCAACATCCCTGGCAAACTTATTTCTATCAAGCCTTTCCCATCTCAGGAGATGGAAACTCTTCATTGTGTTTGCTCAGGCCAATATCTTATAAGCAACCATGATTCTTCTCTCTTTCTTACAGTGTACATCCATTCCATTAATAAGTTTATTTAGTGTTTCCTTCAAAATAAGTTACTCCTTCCATTTCTCACTATCTCCATTGATTCTACCCTGATTAGTTCAAGCCATCATGATTTCTCACTTATTACTAAGTTATTGGAATAGCCTATTAATTTGTTTTTCTTCTTTGCCTTGATCCCCACATAGCAATGAGGGGAATCCTTTTAAGAGGTGGGGAAGATCCTGCCCTCACTCCTTTTCTCAAAAAAATCAAAATGGATTCCATTACACTGAGAGTTTGAAGCACGCAAGACCCTAAGTAATCTGCTTTTTAAATAGAAAATTTAAAAGAAAGAGTAAAAGAGGCCATCAATAAATATATTATAGTTATTTATTATCTCTGTCAGGAAAGTTTCCACTGATATGTTAAGATCCTAAGGAATATATATTTTTACAAAAAAAAAAAAGAAATCTTAAAAAGTAGTTTAAAAATAACTCATGTCTATAGTAAGAAATGAAAAAAGGAGATAGAAGAAGAATTGATGCATTTAAATTGTGGTGTTAGCAAAAAATATTAAATATACCATGAACTGTCAGATGAATGAACAAATCAGTCATTGATGAAAGACAAACAGAATGTTCCTCATAAGCAAGAATGGGGAGACTTTCATTCACTTCCTTTGGACCCATCACCAGAAAAGGCCAATCACTGGAAAAAGACATCATGGTTGGTAAAGTGAAAACGAGGGAAACCCTCAATGTGATGGATTGACATAATAGCCAATGGACTCAAACATGCTATCATGGAGATAGTGAAGTACTAAGCAACATTTTGTACTGTTACAAATAAAGTCACTTAAGTCAGAGCCAACTTCACAGCAGCTGACAGCAACGTAGTGAGAGATCACCAGTGTGAGTCTGGATGTCTTGCCTTTTGGACCAGTTCTTTGTCCATTGACTGCTCAGTAATATACCACTCTGTACTTCCACTGTTTTATTTTATTACTGAGGAGCTCTGATGGCACAGTGGTTAAAGTATTCAGCTGCTAACCAAAAGGTCAGTAGTTTGAATCCACCAGGTTCTTCCTAGGAGAAAGATGTGGCAGTCTGTTTCCGTAAAGATTTACAGTCTTGGAAACCCTATAGGGGAGTTCTACTCTGTCCTATAGGGTCACTATGAGTTGGAATCAATTCTTTAGCAGTGGGTCTGGTACTTTTCTTCTTCTAGACTGCCCAGCCACTTTTTAAATTAGCAAGTCATTAATGTTGAACTGGCATAGGCAGTAATGAAAAGTGGTTCAGGACTTATTCGGCACATTTTCGTTTATGCAAATGCCAAATGACAGGTGCTCAACTGACGTCTCTCAATTAAGACTTTTGCATACAGACCTTATTTCAACACCTTAATGGCCAAATTACTCCTGCTAAAGAATATAGTTCTTGAATTCCGAGGTGCTCAACACCTGTCAAGCCCTTAAATTTGATGCTAATGATACCACAATATCACTTCCTTACCAAAGGAGAGAAGCATTAGCTATTGTTAGAACAATGTGTTCCTTTGAATAGGCACAAAGGATGAACCATGGAGGGCTGACTGATAGCCCAGCTTCAAAGGCCAGTTACCTTTAATGTTGCTTAAGATGTCAGACTAGGGCATTACTTTCTACTGCATTCATGTATGTTCTGTTGCTTGATGAATGGATGGAGCAAACTTTGTTGATATTAAGGTCAAAGATTCTTACTTATTTAAAAAAATTGCTGAGAGTTGGTCATGTTAACAGAGGTGGGAAGGGTTGTTAGGGAGTAAGGGGGAGCAGCCACACTAATGCTTTAGGTCCTGTCCAGTCAATTCCAATTCATGGTGACCCCATGTGACAGAGTAGAACTGTTTCCTAGGGTTTTGTAGGCTGTAATCTTTACAGAAGCCATTGACCGTGTCTTTGTCTCACAGAGTGGATTGTGACATTCAAACCACCAACTTTTCAGGTAATAGCTGAGCACTTAACCATTGCACCACCAGGGCTCCAAGACTCACTAGCAGACTGACGAGAAAGCAGGCAGGTGGGAGAGGAAATGGTGGAGACCCCAAGAGATAAGACAATAAAATAGCAAATGGTCAGGCATTCTATGAAAAGCGAGGAAGTGTCAAGGCAGGCTAGAACAGAAGCTAGAAGTGCCTCGGAAAATGAGTAATATAGGAGGGGGAGAGAAAAACCATCCTTTTAATAACTAGTTGTTATGCTTGTTTACTCCTCTGGCAACCCTGGTCGGGGTACAAGTATTAAATACTAAAATAAGACCATTAGTTCTTTCGTGGGAAATGACAGTGTTAGAAAATGTTATATACTGATACCATTGTCCATAAGAAATACCCCTCCTTTCCTTTGGAGCAGAAGATCTGACAAAAGTGGTAGTAGATATCATTTTTATTGTGCACACTACATCCCATGCACTGTGCTGAATGTTTGTTTGCTTTATCTCAATGAATTCTTACAACACTATGAGTGAGTAGGACTTCCCCCCTCCCCCACTTGACTCCGGAGTAAGGAATGTTGTTGTTCTCACATCACAGCAGAAAAAGCAGAGGTTCAGAGAAGTTAAACAACTTGCCCAAAGCAATGACCTTTGACTTTAAATTCATAGAAACTAAACACCAAACCCTACACTTAAACACTATACTAAAATTCAATTATATATAAACATGTTTAAAAATATTGGAAAGAGCTTACAGGCCATCTGGCTGTGTTTTCAAATTCCAGTCTCTGGACTGTTTTGGACCAGTGGTAAAATTTCTGATGGTGCATTGCAAAATTAGAAAAATAAGACCAATGTTATGAAAATTTCCTAAGACTGAATTTATTTAGAGAACTTTTAATTCTGATATTGTATCATTCTTTGGTAAGCCTCTATAAATGGACTTTCTTTGAGGAAAAGATATTAATAGATAGTAAATTTTCTGTTAATGTGCTTAGAATTATAAAAATTTGGCAACCTTATGTCGGAATCTACCTTTTCTTTCTTTCTTTTTTTTTTTTTTTTTCAGTTCTATTGGTCTGTAAAATCTAAAGTTTTTACAACCATTGATTCAATTCTATCTCCTACTCAGCAGTTCTCCACAACAGCCCAAGAAAATGACAAGCAGGTTTTGTTTTTAAAATTTCCAACAGTAGAGTGTTCATTACTTATTGAAAATGAGAATGTTCTTCTTTTTATTGAATGATAATCTCTTTATCAAATTAATGGAACAAAAAAGAATAAATATATCCCACTATATTTTAAGGCACATATCTGAGAGCAAATCACTAATCTGTTGATTTGTCATATTTGGTAGCTTAATGTTGCTGTGATATTGGAAACTGTGACACTGGTACTTCAAGTACCAGTAGAGTCACCCATGGTCGACTGATTCAGCAGAGCTAAGAGAGACTAAGAAGAGAATGTGGTAATCCACTTCTGAGAAAATTGGCCACTGAAAACCTTATGAATAGCAGTGAAACATTGTCTGATATTATGCCAGAAGATGAGCCCCTCAGATTGGAAGGTATTCAGAATACAACTGGGGATGAGTTGTCTCCTCACAGTAGAGTCAACCTTAATGATGGATGGAGCAAACCTTTGAGACCTTCATTTTGGCATAACTCAAAATGAGAAGAAACAACTGCAAACATCCATTAATAATCAGAACATGGAATGTCTGAAGTATGAATCTAGGAAAATTGGAGATTATAAAAAATGAAATGGAATGTATAAATACCAATATCCTAGGCATTGTTGTTCAAAAGGTGCTTGAGAAGACAAAGTATTATAATGAAATGTGCAAAGACCTGGATTTAGAAAATCAAAAGGCAAGAGCACGCTTGTCATTTCTCAAACTGAAAGAACTAAAGAAGAAATTCAAGCCTGGAGTTGCTATATTGAAGGATTCTGTGGGCAAAATATTGAATGATGGAGGAAGTATTAAAAGAAGTTGGAAAGGATACACAGAGTCA
This sequence comes from Orycteropus afer afer, assembly GCF_000298275.1. NCBI lineage: Eukaryota > Metazoa > Chordata > Mammalia > Tubulidentata > Orycteropodidae > Orycteropus > Orycteropus afer. The sequence goes on from NW_006921621.1 coordinate 10,903,722, forward strand.
CTGTACCAAAAGGATTGGTTGATGTTCAGCCATTTCAAGATGTAACATATGCTCAACAACAGATGATATTGAAAGAAGAAATCCGAGGTGTACTGAAGGAACTGATGAAATATAAGGCTTCAGGAATTGACAGGATAACTATTGAGATGTTTCAATAAACAGATGCAGCATTAGAGGAGCCTACTCATTTATGCCAAGAAATTTGGAAGACAGCTACCTGGCCAATTGACTGGAAGTGATTGATATCTGTGCCCATTCCAAAGGAAGGTGATCCAACAGAATGTGAAAATTATCGAACAATAACATTAATGTCACGTGCAAGTAAAATTTTGCTGAAGATAATTCAAAAATGGTTGTAGCAGTATATCGACAGGGAACTTCCAGAAATGCAGTCTGGGTTTAGAAGAGGTGGTGGAATGAGAGATATCATTGCTGATGTCAGATAGATCTTGGCTGAAAGCAAAGAATTCTGGAAAGATGTTTACCTGTGTTTTATTGACTATGCAAAGACATTTGATTGTGTGGATCATAACAAATTATGGATAACACTGGAAATAATGGGAATTCCAGAACACTTAATTTTGCTCATGAGGAACCTGTACATAGACCAAGAGACAGTTGTTTGGAAAGAACAAGAGGATACTGCATGGTTTAAAACCAAGAAGGGTGTTCCTTAGAGTTGTACCCTTTTATCTTAATTATTCAATCTTAATTATTGAGCAAATAATCCAAGAAGCTGGACTATATGTAGAAGAACACAGCATCAAGATTGGAGGAAAACTCATTAATAGTCTGCAGTATACAGATGATACAATCTTGCTTGCTGACAGTGAAGATGACTTGAAATACTTACTGATGATGATCAAAGACTATAGCCTTCAGTATGGATTACATCTTAACATAAAGAAAACAAAAGTCCTCACAACTGCACCAACAAGCAATATCATGATAAATGTAGAAAAGATTGAAGTTGCCAAGGATTTCATTTTACTTGTATCCACAATCAATGCCCATGGAAGCAGCAGTCTATAAATCAGATGTCATGTTACATTGGAGAAATCTGCTGCAAAAGACCTCTTTAAAGAGTTAAAGAGCAAAGATGTCACTTTGAAGAGTAAGGTGCAGTTTTGACCCAAAGCAGACTAAGAATAAGCAATCCCTTGAGTTGCTTCCCCTATGAAAGCATTTTCAGACTCTTTCTGGTGTTCCTGCTCTATACTTGCTCCAGAGTGAAAATGGAGTGCTTAAGGCAGGGCTCTAAAACTGAATACTGGACACCATGTCATTTGACTTAGTCAGGTCCAAGAGGTCTGTGTTGTGTCTTCTTTGAATCCAGTCACATCACATGGATGCCTTTTTGTTTTGTTTTTTTCACATGATTGCCCTTTAAGCTTGTACTTCATGGCATGCTCTAAATCTTTGTTACTTATATTTGTGAGGCAAAATCTCCATGGTTTGGTAAAACTTTACATTTATCCCTTTTACATCTGGTCTTGGTTTTTACCTGTCATTTAGCCTATTGAGGGCTTTTTTAGATCTTGATTTTTCTCTTTCATTCATTCATTCAATGATTATTGAACATCTACAATGTGCCAGGCCACATCTTCAAAGCATTGCTTCCCCTCCACCTTTGTGTTACCAGTAAACACAGAAAATACCATCACTGTATTGTCATCTACCTGACATTTGGCCTGCTCCAATCCTAAGAGTTGATATTTTCTGATAATCAATATTTTTGTGATTAATAGTTTAATCAGCTATAAATGCTCTATCATCATCCAACTGACTCTGGATATTATGATGGAATAAGACACTTGTTCAATAGTTTTGGTAGCTCTTGCTCTTAAAATTTAGAGTTGGCCCTCACTAACACAGAGTAGAATGTCCTTCCACTAAATGAGGAAACTAGTAGCAATTTACTATGCTACTTATATCACCATCGTAGTCAAAAGACTCCTGCCCTAAAATCACATAGTCAATTTTATTAACAGTTGCCATTGCTTTGACTGACTCATGGCAATCTCATGTGTGTCAGAGTCGGAATGTGCTCTGTAGGGTTTTCAGTAGCTGACTTTTAAGAAGTAGCTCTCCAGGCCTTTTTTCTGAGGGACCTCTGGGTAGACCTGAACCTCCAACCTTTCAGTTAGCAGCCAAGTACATTAACCATTTGCACCACCCCAAAAATAAAACCAAACCAGTTGCTGTCAAGTCAGTTTCCAATCATGGTGATGCCTTGGTTTCAGAGTAGAACCACTTTCCATAAGGTTTTCAATGGCTGTAACCTTTTAGAAGCATATTGCCAGATCTTTCTTCCAAGGTGCCTTTCAGTGGATTTGAATTACCAAGCTTTTGGTTAGTGGCCAAGCACTTAACCATTTGGGCCACCCAAGGACTCTTACATATACATGACTTTCAGAAAATAGTCACAAAACCATAACTCTTCCCCAAACGCTCTGGATCAAGGGCATCATTTCTCTCACAACAGACCTAGCCATTCCCTTCCTGCCTATTAGCTGCAATTTTTTTTTTTTTTTTTTTTAGGATTTGGGTGAAGATTTACAGAGTAAATTCACTTTTCATACAGCAGTTCACATATACTTTGTCTCATGTCATTGACCAAAATTTACAATGCAGCAGCTCCCCTCCCACTTCCTCCCCATAGTTACATCCTCCCAGTGTCCATCCCTTCATACTCTTCTGCACCCTGAGCTGACTTGGAACCTCCAAGCTGCAATTTTTGAGGGCTTGTTATGTTCCAGCATTTTCCATTTATATTCTCAATTATTCCTCACGATAAGCCCATTAATAAACACTGTTTGTATCCCCTATTTTACAGGTGAGAAAACCCAGATACAGAGCAGTTATGTCACTTTCCCAAGTGTCAGAGCTAGAGAAGGTGGAACTGAGGTATGAACCAAGTTGCCTGATTCCAGAGGACACACTTCCCCCTCTGGCACCAAAACCCATTGCCATTGGGTCTATTCCAAGTCATAGAGGCCCTGTAGGACAAAGTGAAACTGCCCTTAGAGTTTCCAAAGTTATAATCTTTACAGAAGCAGACTGCCATGTCTTTCTCCTATGAATCAGCTGGTAGGTTCGAACCACCCACCTTTGGTTAGCAGCTGAGGACTTAACCACTGCATCATCAGGGTTCCTTCCTTCTGGCACAGGGAGTGTGATTTCAAGGTTGCTGGGCTTTGCTGCAATTTCCTTTGTCTGCCTAAGGCTGCCCTGAAATACCCTTATCCCTCTTGCCATTCATTTGGCCACTCTATGACATCCAAATAATGCTGGGCTCTTTACATACAGTTTCTCATCCAACCTCAAACAAGGAAACTGTTAAGATCGTCTTACATAAGAGGAAACTGAGAGACAAAATATCTTCCTCAATATCAGTGTGTTTTGAAAGGTGATGCTCAACTGCTCTAATACTCAATTTTACTCTCTCCTTTTCTTCCTGCTTCTTAGTTCTCTCTTGGAGGTTATTCCCAACACTCTTATCTAGTAGTCCTCAGAAAAGTAAGTGTGGTGAATGGATTCAATTGGACTCAGATAAAGCAGTAAACATCTATAGTAACAAGGTTTTTTGTTTGATTGTTTGATTTTTAGTTATAACAAGGCAAGAACTGGATAAAAATGCACTATGTTAAAAAACAAGAAGATAGGAAAGATCCAAATGTAACATTCCATACAGAACCCATCTGTTGTTGTTGTTGTTAGGTATCATCTAGTCAGTTTCAGCTCCCAGCAACCCTGTGTGTAACAGAATGAAACATTGCTTGATCCTGTGCCTCCTCATAATAGTACGTATGTTTGAGCCCATCGTTGCAGCCACTGCCTTGGTCCATCTCATTGAGAGTCTTCCTCTTCTTTTGCCAACCCTCTACTTTACCAAGCATCATGTCCTTCTCAAGGGATTCGTCCCTCCTGATAATATGTCCAAAGTAAGTGAGACAAAGTCTTGCTATCCTTGCTTCCAGAGGGTATTCTGATTGTATTTCTTTCAAGACAGATTTGTTATTTTTCTGGAAGTCAGTGGTATATTCAGTATTTGTCACCAACACCATAATTCAAATGCATCAATTCTTCAGAGCAAAGTAAAAAGACTAGTTGTCTGTAAGGAATGGCTCAGCCCTAGGTTTTGAATCTCTGTTCTGGGGCATTACAAGTGCAGTGGGAATAATATCCTGCTAAATAGTATATTAAGTGCTCCATTTGTCTATTTACTGAATATTAACACTTCTGAACAAAGCTGCAAGTGTGGATTTTGAACAATTTCACAGTGTGACAAGATCGGTGGTACAACATTCAACTTCTCTTCCCACCCTGAGTTCTCTTCGAGATCCTTCAACTTCAATAAAATAATTGTCTGACTATCAATTGACTTAAAAATACCCTCTGGTTCTCCTGTGATCATATTCCCAACTTTTTCACATGTGACATCCAGCAAGCATTTAACATCTAAACATTTTTGTAGCCAGAAATTAGTTCAAAGAGAATAACCTGGTCAGTTTTCATTTGTTCTTGGTCTCAGGTAATGATTTTATTTGTTCTTTTTTCTTTGTTCTTATCATTTCCTAAGGTAAAAAATATCTCTCTCTCTCTCTCTCTCTCTCTCTGTGTGTGTGTGTGTGTGTGTATAATTGAGCTGGGGTTTGGCAAAACTACTTTTTTGTTATACAATAGAGGAATTGCCAGCATCCTTGGAGCCTCCTTGTCAAATCATCTAACATAGTAGTGATAGTTACAAGCTCTTTGCCAATCTCAATGCATACTTGAAACATTGCTCCAGCAGAACTTGGTAACCTGATCAAAGATGTGACTCTTGGTCTTAGTTGAAATAGTAGAAACAGTAGGTGGGGAATGTGGATGAGTCCTGAGCAATGTCAGGAACGCCATATGGCCACTATTACTTTATTTTCTTCATGTCAACAAGCCACGTAGAATGTTGTTGCTGTTGTTGTGTGCCATCGAGTCGGACCCAACTCATAGCAACCCCTCCTTGGGTTTCTACTATGGAAGTAGATTGCCCAACCTTCCTTCTGAGGAGTGGCTAGTGGGTTTGAACCGCCAGCCTTCTGGTTCTCAGTCAAGTGCCTTAGGCACTATGCTACCAGGGCTCCTGCCACATAGAATAGCAAGCTCCATATCAGCTATATTAGAGTGCAACACACACTTAGTGTACACCTGCAGAGTACTGGGTACTGGGCTAGGTGCTGGGGGTATTGGAATGAATAGCATGCCACTCATCCCCAGAGGATCTCATAGACTAATGGAGAGTACGTTATCTAAGCAGATAATTTCACTATCATCAGTATTGGAGGACGAGAATGACAGGATGCTGGGGGAGCATCAAAGATTGGCCTGGGGTTCTGGGGACTCTTCCTGAAGGAGGTGTTTCCTAAGCTGAGTCTGGAAGAGTAAATAGAAGGAGGAGAACATTCCAATAAGAGGGAACAAAAAAATTGCAGAAAATTATGGTTGAGCTCAAACAGTAGGTTGCATTCAGGTTGATGTTGGGTGCTGTCAAGTCAGTTTTCAACTGCCTAATAGGATTTTCTACACTACAGTCTTTGTATGAGCAGGTCAGCTGTCTTTCTCTCTTAGAGCCACTGGGGGGATTTGAACTGCCAACCTTTTGGTTGATAGCCGAGCTCTTAACCATTGCCTTACCAAGCCCCCTGTGAGTTTGGGGAATCACACACACACACACACACACACACACACACAAAATGTTATCCTCGTAGCACAAAGGAGGAACCAGAAGTGGTAGGTTGAACTGCAGAGGCAGATCAAGGAGAACCTTACTTATATTCCCACTTATGGGGCCTGGACTGTATTCTGGACACAGAGAGCCTCTGGCTCCCTTTTTTCATTTTAATTAAAAGTTGATCAGAGATTACCGTGTTATTTTCTGCCTCTGGAATTTTGATTCATTTACATGTCTTTATATATTTTGCATTTCTGTTTCATCTTACCAGTTGCCTTCTGCTATTCGCATCTGAATATTATTTCCAGTGAGGGAAAAGACAAATTAGGAGCAAGCCAATGGCATTTCTTCTACCAGTTGCAGGTCCTTGGCATGTTATAGGTTGCTACTTACTGTTTGCCTACCCAATATCAACCTTCTTCCATGTTTGTGCCTCTCTTGTATTACGGTCCTCCTCCTGCTTCAAACTGATTTTCTTAATCATTTTAAACACTTCTAAGTCTCTCTTATATCAAAGCTGAAGCTTTTTCAATGGAGTCAGTGGTGGTTCAGTGGTAGAATTCTCACCTTCCATGTGGGATACTGGGGTTCAATTCCAATCCAGTGTACCTCACCATTTGTGCAGCTATCATCTGTCAGTGGCAGCTGTGTATTGCTGTGGTGCTGAACAGGTTTCAGTGGAACATCCAGACTAAGACAGACTAGGAAGAAAGATGTGGTGATCTACTTCCAAAAATCAGCTGATGTAAACCCTATGGATCACAGTGGTCCTGTTGTGCATGGGATCCCCCCATGAGTTTGGGGGTTATCAGTTGAAGCCCTGATAGGTATCAGTCAATGATTGAATCACCCTACAAACCTAAGACCATCATCTTTTGGTTGCAGAAAGTAGCTTCATGCTGAACTACTCAAGGAGAAAGGCTTATTTTTGTCAGGTTGGTTTTCTGGCATGTTTCCAGGAAGGAACTCTAATGAAAAGTCTGCTTTCCATTTCTGGTAAATACAAGCATTCTACTCATCTGCATTGAAGATTTATTTTGACATAATAATCAGCTTTAATTTCTATGTAGCTTCATTTTACATAAAGAACATGAGACTGTTCGAAAAACACAAGATGACTCTAGCTGTACTTAAGCCAAATCACGCACAGGGGCATTTTTATTAATAGAACCACCCTACACATGAAGGCTGTTTTTCTAAACTCACCTGGAGTTTATTTTGCTGGATTTGCACAGTTTCCTACATGATGTTATATTTGCTTAAATCTAGTGGAGTACAAACAAAATTGTTTCCATTCTTTCTGGAAATTGTGGTTCTTCTCAAGGGGGGAGTATTTTTCTTCCGTTGTGGCTTCCTATGGGTTCCAGGACTGAGTTGGATGTAGTCCCTATTCCTTAAATGAGAGAGTAGCTGGAAGATGGATTCACGTTTGGATTGAGAATGTTTACTTAGTGCCAGATACTGATCTAGGTAGTGCTCTAGGTGCTTATCAAAGAATATTTTGTTTACTTCTCACAACAACCATCTAAGAAAGGCCATGTTAGTATTTCCATTTATAGATTTGCAAATCCTAACATAGAGAATTTAAATGACTTACTGAAGATGTAACAAGCTGTGGGAAGGCAAATGGGACTCTCTAATCCCTAGAAATTTGATGTCCAATAGTCCCAGTCCTTAGCCATCTCGGTATACTCTCTCCCACATACAGCATATAAAAATTAGGGATCATGAAGGAAAAAGATATGTTACAGTACTTAGGACCAGTTTTTCAGTTCCTGGGAAAGCCCCTCTGTTCTCCGTGTGATGCTTCTAAGAGCTTTGATGTTTTGACACAATGGAAGCCACAGGCCTGGGTGAATGTAAGCTAATGCCTTAGTGTTAGGGATTGATTTATGTCCTCCACAAAGTTATACTGAAGTCCTAACCCCTGCACCTGTAAATGTGACCCTGTTTGGAAATAGAATTTTTCTTTTGTTATGTTCTTGAGGTCATGCAAAGTAGTGTGGACCCTAAACCTAATCTTTCTGTGTGGTGTCCTGTGAAAAGGGAAAACAGACACAGAAAGAGACCTACAAGGGAAAGAAGCCGTGTGAAGGTACATCTATAGTCAGCCAAGGAACACCCAGGGCTACAGCAAGGACAGCTCCAGTGCCTGGACTTAGACTTCTAGCCTCCCAAACCGTGCGACAACACACTTCTGTTCTTGTTGTTGTTGTTGTTGTTGTTATTTGCCGTCAAGTCGGCCCCGACTCATAGCGACCCCTCCTTGGGTTTCCGAGGCAGTATCACTACGGAAGTAGGATTGCCCAACCTTCCTTCCAAGGAGCGGCTGGTGGGTCTGTTCTTCATAGTCACCCATTTGTTCTTCATAGTCACCCATCTGTGGCATTTTTTTTTTGTTTGTTTTGTTACAGCAGCCCTAGGAAATGAAAATACTTGGTAGGGCTCTTTACTTTGTGGGGCAATACTCCACTCAAGAAACCCTTGAAGATCTAGCTTTGGCAGATAAGAAAAAAATGTACCAAAGAAGGACTTGGATAGAAAAGCTCTCCACCATCACCTGTGTTCCAAGAAGAGCAGGCATAGATGGGATGCAGTGATCTTGCTTGAAGTTTAATCACTGGACTTGACCAAGGTAGAGAGGAGGATTCCCATATGGATCAAACCTTCCTTGATGAGACTTTTTTTTTTTTTTTTTTATAATAATGATAGCCACTAAAGGAAACTAACTGTGAATGGAACTCTTTTTGCAAGCAAGCTGAGGAACCAGGATGCATAGTAGGATTGCTGCGTGAAGGCTCAGCATCCTGAAACATAATTTATGTTTCTGTACCCTACTTGGGTTTGTGAAAGAAGAGTTAGCTCATTTTGTTTCTATTCTCACAAGATTTGAGCATTGTCACATGTGCCTTCAGGATATGGAGTCGAAGTCAGAAATGGAAAAAAAAAAGAAAAGAAAGCACTTTTTTTCTAGTTCAGTTTGCGTAAGAGAACTGAACTAAAACAGTGGTGCTTAGAGCTGGAAACTGAAGTCCAGAGAGGTTAAAGTGGCTTGCTTATGTACAGCTAACCAGTAGTCAAGTTGGTTTTGAATTCAGGTTTCTGCATTATAGGCCCAAGGATCAATCTATCCATTGTATTATCTGACTCTCCATATTGTTCTTGCCGTTGTTCAAAGCATATAAGTCCAAACAACAGAACATGTTATATATCATTCCACGTCATAAATTCCTTCTGGAATGAGATAGAAAAGGGAATATAAGAAAATATGCATATAAATATACTCCATAGACTACTTCAGTCTTTTTCACATTGCCATGTTAAAATATGAGCTGATTGAGACTGTGACCCCAGGCTCCCAGAGACAGGAAACCTGACCTAGATAATATTGTTGAGTGTATTCACAATATCATTCTTACTGTCCAGGCACAAGTGTATCCTTTTACATATTTTGTTTATTTGCTTTCTCTTATCATATATAAGGAACTTTGGTGGCGCTGTGGTTAAGGCATTGGGCTGTTAACCAGAAGACTGGTGGTTCAAACTCACCAGCCACTCCATGGGAGAAAGATGAGGCAGTCTGCTTACTTCATGATTTAGAACATTCAAAACCCTATGGGGCAGTTCTGCTCTATCTACCCTCTATGGTCGCTATGAGTCAGAATCGATTCAGTGGCAGTGGGTTGGTTATCATACATGTTGGTCTCCTAATTAACTTTTGTTTCATAGACATGATGCTGTTTTATTTGGATGTAATATAAAAAATATATGCATAATACTTTATAGTTTGTAAAACCTTTTTTACATGAATTATCTCTTTACATCAGCATAGAAGTTCTATGAAATGAAAAGGGCAGGTAGAATAAATCCCTGTTTTTCAGGTTGGAAATCAAATTAGTAAAGGACCTGTGTCATACCTAGTTAACCAGGACCCCTTGTTCAGGCTTGAACCTCTCTAGCACTGATTCTCAGCCTGCAGTTGGTTTCAGAACACTCTGGAGGGCTTTTTAAAACAGATATCTGGGCACTACCCTCTGAAGTTTCTGATTCCTAAAATTGGCATTTCTGGGATGGGGTCCTATAAGTTGTATTTCTATCAAGTCCCCAGGTGATGCTGATGCTGCTGGTCTGAGTACCACACTTTGAGAACCACTACTTAAACTTTGCCATAATATCTTTAAGTATTTGGCAGGTAATCAATCCCTCAACTGCAATACTGAAATCCCACAAGCTCTGAAAACAAAGGTGTTTTTTTTTTCCCCCCCTGAAGGTTGGTGCAACCTTCTTTGGCAGCAAAATCTGTCCTGAAGTGAGGTGAAGCTATTTATAGTCTTTCTTTATCCCTTAGTGTGACTGTTCATAGAGTTTGTTGCAGAAATGTTAATGTGTTGCATTACAGGGGCTGCCCCAGACCCTGCTGGGGGATGTTTCATAAAGATACTCTGTAATTCCTTTTAAAATCTGAAAAACTCTGAAATCCCAAATACATTGTATGCCAAAGATTTCAGTCATTTTGTACTTATCTCTCCAAAAGGACTAAGTATTTTTTTTTGCTTTTGATGCTGCAAAAAAAGTTATTTTTAGATAGCCAAGACGGTGTATACATATGAACTCAATATATACCTTTTGAGACATTTTTTAGAAGATTTTTTAAAAGCTTCTGTCTCTCAGCTGCAAAAATGTTGTTGCCTGACTAACTGCAAAAAGAAAAAAAAAAAAAGGTTGAGCAGTCCCTCCCCACTTAGCTGGGAAGATCCCAAGGACAGAGTGATCTGAAATGAATATTTTCTGAAGCTTAATTACACTTAATAGAGACTCCATCAGTAACAACATCCTGCATTTGACCGTGCTCCCTGTGAAGCTTTGGTTTTCTACCTGCGAATGAGATGTTGTTAAGACTGCAGGTTGGAGAGAGGGAAAGCTTAGTATTTTTATTTAATAATGAGTCAAGTTTTAATCAAGATTCAATTGTTCAAATCCCCAAACATCACTTCATTTAAATGAGAATGCTTCTTAGAGCTATTATAAAACCATAAAAAGCGTATTCATCAGGAAACACTAACACATATTATAACTAGATTACATGAAATTGTCTGAGCTAAAATGAGTTACAGAGGATAAAAAAATTTTAAACGTTCACAATTCATCTTTCTGGAACTTATAATTTTGTGTTCTTTTTTTCTAGAGTCATTGAGGTTAGCTGCTGCTAGGCTGATGTAGTCATGTTCTAGTCATGCCTTCCAGAACTCCAGTCCTCTGGGTGGTGCTCAAGACCCAGAGATGTTACTCATATTCAGAAATTGTCTAATGTCCAGAGACTAACTTACATTGTAGTAGCCAGCCTCTCACTCCTAGTAGCAAGGACGCTCTGTGTTTGAGGGCCCATCAGGTTTGATGTACCCATATCATCAGCAAACTCTCTCCGCCATCTTGGAGATCCAGTTATCCCAGTATTATAGTACTTATTTACCTGCCTATTTTTTATAGGTCTGTGGATTATTCTCAACTAAGACCAGAACTAAATTGTATCCAAACTTACAATGCTGATTGTGTCCACATTTGCTTCTAGTACTCTCTGAAGCCTATTATGACTAACAGGCCACCATTGTATTCAAGAGAAGCCCTGGTGGCACAGTGGATAAGCACTCAACTGCTAACTGAAAGGTCAGTGGTTCGAACACACCAGTCACTCTGAGAGAGAAAGATATAGAAGTCTGCTTTCCGTAAAGATTTATAGCCTAGGAAACCCTATGGGGCAGTTTTTCTCTACCCTGTAGAATAGATGTGAGTTAGAGTTGACTTGAGGCAAGGAGTTATTCTGTTCAGAAGGAGCACTGGTGATGCAATGGTTGAAATTGGCCGCTAACCGAAAGGTCAGTTCCATGAGAGAAAAGACCTGGCGATTGTTCCTGTAAAGATTATAGTCTAAGAAACCCTGTGGGGCAGTTCTCCTCGGTCATATAGGGTCACTGTATGTTGAAATAGAGTAGATGGCACACAACAACAGCAACAACGTTCTATTCAAACAATTTGATTCAATGTGTACTTTAGATTCAGAACACTGTAAATAGGTCAAGAGTCTAATTAATCTGATATTAAAAAAAAAATAGCTCTTTACTCTATCAACACCATACACCTGTTAGTTTGCTGAATATCTTCTCAGACCTTGTCAGTTTTGTTCTTAAGAAATTTCTATTCTGAATTCAGTGTCTTCAATGAGAAAAAAAATTTTCAGACGTTCTAGAGTTGACCATTGTTTAGCAAGTCTAATGCAGCATTGATTTCCACACTCAATAATCCTAGAGACATTCTGAGACTTGTGCGGTGTCCAACCTGCATGACTAGATGTGGCAGTTCTGTTTAATGTCTTATACTTATAAATAAATGTTTCAAGAACAATACAGGAACTATTAAACCATAATCAGGTCCATCCATTTCATGATGTATGCAGTTTCCAAATTCCAGGATATTAATACTCCTGTAAACCCTGCTTTTCTATCTAGACAGGGTCACTATACCAGAATACCAGATTTCAAGCTCAAGTGGTAGACTGATGATAATAATAGCCCCTACTGTTTTTGAGTGGCTTAGGCATTGGGCCAGGTATTCATTAACTTTGCTGAGCAGCCTCTAGCTCAAGTTGTCAATCCTGAGTAATGTTTGTTAAGTTGTCTTTCATCACATATCATTCCCTGTCTCCTGTTTACTCACTCATATGAGTCTGTTTATAAATGACAAGTCTTGACTATTTATAAACAAATCTCAAAACCCGTGGTATCTGTGAGGCACATCTCAGCCCCTGTGAACTGGCACCATGATTAGCAAATGAATGGCCATCAGTTTAATTGCAAGAAATGAGCTAATCATTCAGTAAGTAGTTAGTGCCTACTGTGTGCAAGATAGGGAGCTCTGGTAGTATAGTGCCTAAGGCACTTGACTGCTAACCAGAAGGCTGGCGGTTCAAACCCACCAACCACTTCTTGGAAGGAATGTTTGGCAATCTATTTCCATAGTGATACCGCCTCGGAAACCCATGGAGGGGTTGCTATGAGTCAGGGCCGACTCGAGGACACATAACAACAACAGTAACATGTGCAAGATGTTACGATAGATACAGTGGGGGATACAAATACTTATAGAAGCAGATGACATTTTCTGGGTACTTGTGTACTAAACATGTGATGCTTTTTTTTTTTTTCCTTAAATCCTACAAGTTTATAAGGTAGCTGTCAGTATCTCTGTTGTTTAGAAGAGGAGACTGAGATCTAAAACCAAAAAAAACTCACTGCCATTCAGTAGATTCCTACTCATAGCAACCCCCATTGGGTTTCTAAGGCAGTAAATCTTTACAGAAGTAGATTGCCCCATCTTCCTTCCATGGAGTGGCTGGTGGGTTGGACCCACCAACCTGCTGGTTTGCAGTCAAATGCCTTAGGCTCTGCACCACCAGAGCTTCTAATAATTAGGGCTAAACCAAAAATACCAAACTCACTGCCATTGAGTTGGTTCTGACTCATAGTGAGCCCTCCTTGGGTTTCTGCGTCTCTATCTCTGCAGAAGTAGATTACGCAGTCTTCCTTCTGAAAAGTGGCTGGTCTAGAGGGAATATAATATAATTATAAGGTCCAAGGTCATATAATTAATAAGTGGTCACACAGGAGCTCAAACCTATGTCTTTCTCACACCAAATTTTGTGCTTTGAACTACTCCTTACCCTGTACTTCCCTGCCTGACCTCTTGGACTGGTCAGGATTTAGTCTAGTTTTTATAACATACTGTAATGAACTAAAACAAGGTTAAATAAAATAGATAAAAATTCTTTAGAGCAAACAGTAAGTAAAATCTTCATTTATGCCAACTAAATAGTATTGTTAAGGAGCTCTGGTGGTGCAGTGGCTAAGGCATTTGACTGCTAACCAGAAGGTTGGTGGTTCAAACCCACCAGCTGCTCTGCAGAAGAAAGATGGGGCAATCTCCTTCCATAAAGATTTCCCACCTCAGAAACCCAGTGGGGGTTGCTGTGAGTTGGCATGGACTCAATGGCAGTGAGGTTTTTGTTGTTGTTGTTTTAATAGTGTTGTTAGCACAAATTTTAAGTGACCCTGAGAGGTAATCATTATCTAAATTTTGCCATAAAAAGACAGCTGGCCCTTGGCTTTGATGGTTGCCTTCAGTTGGTGAATAATAAATAACTTGCTACACCAAGGCACTTGTTCTTTCACTTGGAGCTACACTTCACAGCTGACACACCCTGGCAATCCTAGTGAGAGTTGTGCTTCTCTGATTCAGCCATTTAAGAAAGAATCATGGGAATTTTTTCTTTTGCCTGGTTAGGATACTGCTTGCACCCACTCTGAATATTTTCTAAAGTCATTTCCACTAGGCTCTTTGGGGGAGAATTCTGGGGTTCTAATTAAATTCTTGAACCAGTGCTTGAGGATCTTCCAGGCTTTCTCTTGAGTGGGTCAGTGACTTACAAGTAGGTTGTCCAGAGTATACAGATGAAAGAGAATGTGTTTTGGCCCTTCCATTTCAGGGGAGAATGTCAGTTCTACCTTCCTCTCATTTAGATGTTAGCCCTTGCCAGAGTTCTAGTCTGGACTTCAGTCTTGAAGACCAAACACTGAGAGAAGATAGGCTAGGGGTATAGGATCATCCCACAGCCTTAGATATAATCTAGGTTCTAGCTTTGCTTCAATTTGAAACACATTCCAGTTGGCAGCATTCTAGTATCTTGTCTCCTCATGGAATTGCCTTTGACATTTCCCAAATTGTGAGAAATAGTCATATTAATTTTTTTTTTTTTAACAGTGTAAGTTTTCATTAATGCCCCGTCTGTTACCAAATACCCTAAACAAATTCCTGTGGGCAACTGCATTCTAAACTTAATATGATGGGAAAAATAAAAGAAAACTTTGCTTCTATTGATGTTATTTACTTCTACCTTTCTGCACCAGCCCCTCCTCGGAAGGAAGGTTGGGTAATCTACTTCCATAGAGATACCGCCTTGAAAGCCCAAGGAGGGGTTGCTATGAGTCAGATTCGACTCAATGGCAGTGAGTTATTTTTTTCCCCTAATATAAGGAGCTCTAGTGGCGCATTGGTTAAAGTACTAGGCTAGCAGTTCAAACCCACAAGCTGCTCTGTGGGAAAAAGATGTGGCAGTCTTCTTCTGTAAAGATTGACAGCATTGGAACCCTGTGTGGAAGTTTTGCTCTATCCTGTAGGGCTGCTATGAAGACTGACTCAATGGCAGTGGGCTTGTGTTTTTTGTTTGTTTTGCTTTTTTCCTGATAAATAATCTTGTAACTATCATCTTTCCCTTTTAGTTCTTATTACAAGGAGGCCCAGAGCTCAGTCTCAGTGATTGCCTTAGTCCTTACAATCTGTTTACCCGCTTCCATTGTCTTAGTTCTTGTATGCATCAGGGTCCCACCATAGAAACAGAATGAGTAGGGTATAAACTAACCATCACATTTCTCTAGTGGAATTTCATTATCAATATTCTAGATAAATTTTGGAAAGAGGCAAGGAGTAGATGTTTTTAAATTACATAAACACCTACTGAGTGTTAACTCTGTGCAAGACATTGTGTAGCAGGAAGAAGAGGGGTGTGATGTTCATGTGGAGTCAAATTAGACATAACTCCAAATCACAGCAAGGCACCATCTAGTGAGGTTACAAATAACAACAGCTGAAGCTGACAGCATCATGTCCTATACTGAGCATATAACCGAAGTGTCAGGTAAGCAGAATGAAAGGAGCACGTAATCCCCTCTGGAAGTCATTGATAAATAATATTCCAGGGCACCTGGCATTTGAGTTGGACATTGGAATATGAAAATGAATTCATAGATGAGAAAAAGGAAAGAGGTAGCAGAGGGAGCTTGTTGTTATATCATAGAACAGAGGTCTGCAAACTATCTGTAGCCCAGGGGCCAAATCGGAACCACCACCTTTTTGTATATGGTCTGGGAGTTGAAAATGGCTTTTACATCTTTAAGTGATTAGAGAAAAATTCAAAACAACAAATATATTTCATGACATGTGAAAATTATATGAAATCTAAATTTCATTGTCCATAAATATAATTTTATCAGAACATAACCATACTCCTTTATTTACATGTTATCTGTGGCTGCTTTTACACTATTATGGCAGAGTTGAGTGGTTTTGACGGGGATTGTATGGTCTGCGTAGACTAAAATATTTACTCTCTGGCCCTTTATAAGAAAAAAACCCAAACTCACTGCCATCCAGTCAATTCTGACTCATAACAACCCCTTTTGGGTTTCTGAGGCGGTAAATCTTTATGGAAATAAATTGCCTAGTTTTCCTTCCATGGAGTGCCTGGTGGGTTTGAACCACTAGCCTTCTGATTAGCAGTCAAATAGCAGAGCTTCTTAAAAGTTTGCTACCCTCTGTCATAGAAGCATACGTATATAGGGTTGTTTTCCTGGAGTGGTAAATTGGGGATGTGGCAGAGAGTATGCCAGAAAGTTAAACTGAGAACACATTCAAGGTTTTGAAAGGCTGTTGGTCTTTTGGAATTTATTTTACAAGTAATGGATTTCCACGGAAGGATTCTGAATAGAGGGAAGATGTAATCAGGAAAAATGACATAGTCATATCTATGCTTGGGAAGAAAATTCTGGAGATTTAGAGAGGGTGGGATTGTAGGAGGAGGCCAAGTATTAAATAGTGTATTTCTGGGTCAGTTTCATTTTCAAAATAGCCATGTGGTCTTCATGGAGTCTTTTGAATTTAACTTTAAACTGTCAGTAACAGAAAGGTATTTCCTTTCATCTTTTTGTAGTTCAGCTATTTGAAAAATATGCCTTCAATTTCTGTGGCTTCAAATTGTACTCTTACCAACATGATTTGATAAGAAAAAGTGCTGGGCTGTCTGATGAGCAAACAGAGGCAGACTTGAAGAATTTAAGTTTAAAAAAGGAAGGATAAATTTTCATATTGGTTTTATTTTCATTGTCAACATTTAGGCTTCTTTACAGTGTTAGATCTATGGAGTCTGGAAATTGCTTTTTTATGAAATCCTAGATTCATAGGGTTGAAAATGGCTGTGGATGTTGCAGTTTATTGGCATGATACATTTTATCCTTTCATTTGTACAATGAATATCAAGTGTCACTATGGAAATGTCATTATTAGGCTCTGTGGAATAGGGTACTACAGAAATATTAAAAAATGGTTTTCTGTTCAAGAGCCTTATGCTATAGTTGAAGAGACATGTATGAAGTGTTTAAATAACAATATGTGATTGTGCACCATAGAAATTCAGAAGAGGGAGCAAGTAGGAAGGCCTGGAAGGAAAATGGAATGATGTGTTTAGCAGGATAAGCCAAGTAAAAGTATTCTGGTGGGAGGCATACCATACGAAAAAAAATGAAAGGAGTTTTGATGTTATAGGTGGAGGTCCTGAGTGGTGCAAATGATTAATGCACTCTGCTTCTAACGGAAAGGCACCTTGGAAAAAAGGCCTAGTAATGTACTTTCTAAAAAATAATCTGAGGCACATGGAGGGGCTCTGGTGGCACAGCGGTTAAAGCATTGGGCTGCTAACCAACAGGTCAGTGGTTCAAACTCACTGGTTGCTCTGCCGACAAAAGATGAAGCAGTCTGCTTCTGTAAAGATTTACAGCTTCAGAAACCCTATGAGGCAGTTCTACTCTTTTCTATAGAGTTGCTATGAGTCAGAATTGACTTGATGACAGTGGGATTTTTTTTTGACACACATAGAGTCTCCATGAGTCAGAATTGATTTAATGGCAACTGGTTGCTTATTTGCTAGGAATGGAATTTGAGACAAGGAATCCCCTTTGTTCAAACTCCTTATCTGTGAAGTGAGTTGACCACATGACCTCTAATATCACTTCTTGATTTGTAATTCCATTTAGTTTTTATTTTCCTATAACTTCAGAACACTTATCTTACAGTATCCTTGGGGAAAATGTTATTTCCCTAATTTTACAAATGGAAACACCTGGACATAGGGTACTTGAAGGATCAAATAGGACATTAGCAGAGACCTCAAGTAGCTCTTCTTTCTTCTAACAGCTAGACTTGGCATGGCTTTGGGAAATTGTTTTCTTAACTGTCAAATGACCAAGGAAAGTCTTGAGCAGGCTTTGCAGCACAACTGGAAGGACTCCACCTGTCAGTTTAAATAAACAAAACCTTTTCCCTTGTTCTGCTGATGTTAATATCCAAGCACAACTGATGAGAACACTTTCTGGATTATCATATCTCAAATGATTCTGACCACTTAGCAATTTATATAATGCATAGAGCCCAGAGACCTTGCCTATGAAAAAGAATCCTTTAGAATTTCTGACTCTGCAGTAGAGGAATAAATGAAGATTAAAAATAAATAGAGTTCCTGAGCTAGCCTCAGTTGGTATCTGTAAATCTTAGTTGGGTTATGACAGCACATTGTTGAAAGCAAAGGCTGTGGAGTGGCACGTTTAGGTTACAGGTAATCTTGGCCAAGATGCTTTACCTCTAAGCCTCAATTTCCTCATCTGTAAACTGAATAAATAATACCTACCTCCTAGAATTGTTACATTGTTTAAATACTAAAATGCTGTTGAATGCCTATGTTGTATGTGGTACAAATGAAGTGCTTGATAACTGCTAGCTACTGTTGTGGTGATGACTACCTTATTCCATCTCATTTATTTGTATCTTCAGTCCCAACTGACTGCTATGAAATGTGATAATTGTAATCAAGCACTATCTTTTCCATGAGTTATAAAAAAACACCCTTGGGCATGCTGCCTTGAAGAGAATTCTTCCTTTGGTTATATTCCACAGACTTCCTGAAAGTTAATTTTGAACGAGAGTTGGAAGGTGTCTCTGTAGCTATCTTCTCCATCACCAGTTCTGGGAAATGCATATTCAGGGACAGATTACTCAATAAACACAGGCTTGTATGTGCTTATTTACTAATCTGTAGTGAACAATTTCACCACATCTTTGTCTAAGTGTAATCCTTGTCAGCAATTGGTCCATTAATGGACATCTGGGCATCAAGTTATATAAACAAAAGAATATGCATATTATTTAGCCAATTTTAGTTGGGTTTTCTGCTGTTTAAAGCCAGAAGTATCCTAACTGATACATTCACTTTGCATGACTCAGTTCTGTTTATCAGTATTACAGTTTTTGACTTAAGATTTTTATTCTCTCACAAGGATGAGAAAGACAGAGAGAGGTACGTAGGAGGTACAGATAACAAAGATGAAACCTTTTGCACATACAGTACTGCATTGTCAGTGAAGGCAAACATGGGTATATGG
>NW_006921621.1:10923708-10941403 GCF_000298275.1 Orycteropus afer afer
ATTTATTCATTCATTCATTCATTCATTCATTCATTCATTCCTCTCACAAGTTTCCCTCAATATTGTATGGTGAATGGCTGTGTAATAGAACTGGCCTGGAGGTGCCATGAGTTGGGATGGCTACAGCCTAATACAGAGTCATAGGTATAGACAGCAGACCTGTGCTTATACTTCTCAGGTGTTCCATGATAGGTATTAAATGATGTGACTTACAGTCTTATGTAATTTAGGACAAGGAGTAGAACAAGTAGCTATAGTTTATTGGTGGGGAATTCTCCTGCCTTTCTCCACCCCTCTTCTTATTCTACCCTGTTGATGCATATGTCTGATTGGTAAATTGGGGAAGAAAATTGGGCATGCCTAGCTTAGCTTATCATTTTTTTCTTCCTCTTGGGATTGAGACTGCCTGCAGAAATCAGGAATTTTCTTCTGCCCTCTGTGTTGTAAGTCTTACCTGGACAAACTCATTGCAGAAAGCTTTCCTCGGCCCAGTTTTGCCTGTGAAGGATGAGTAAGTCCATTCAGCCACTTTGGGCTCTCACACTAAGCTAGTCACCATGATTAATAAGAGCATATTTTGACCTCCATCTTTACTTGCTTATTTTGTTTCCAAAATTGTTTAGAACCAAGGCTATTTTGTAGATACCCAACAGAGTTGATTCTCATTATAAATAGGGAATTGTCAGAAATTACCACCTAGGGTGAAAATACTGTAAGAGTCATGCTTCACTAATTAAAACAGTAGAACCAGTCCCAACATGCACATTTTCCTTCCCATCATTAGTTAAAATTAATTCTTAGCCATTTGGGTCATAGATACTTCAAGAGACCGATGAAAGCTATGGCTCTTTACCCTAGAAAAATGCATATACTCACATTTTTTTTTTTAGTACAGTTTTAGAGTATACATGCCTCTCCCCTCATCTTGGTTCTCTAGTGCTACTATAACAGACATACAAGTGGATAGCTTTAAAGAAATAGGAATTTATTGTTTACAGTTTAAGATGCTACAAGTCTGAATTCAGAGTGCTGGCTCTTGGGGCTGGGTGAAGGCCCCTTGACCTTGGGCATCAGCTCTCCCTCTAATTTCAGGCCCACTGGAGCTGTAGGCATCTCCTAACCCACGCAGCTTCTGTCTGCTGAGGCTGACAAAGCCAACGTTGGCAAGTACAGTGGCACAATCCCTAGATTGGTAGGCAACATGGCAGGCCACTGGTTCAAGCCCAGGAAAATCCCTAGATCAGCTAGCTACTGGTTCAAGTCCAGGAATTAGAGATGAAGACTCAGCCAAATGCAGGATCCAGGTGTGCCAAAAAGCTAGAGATCTTTCCCAGATCTTCTCTATAAATACTGGATACAGGCCATACCCCAAATACAACTGATTAACTGCAGATTCCACAATGGAGGTGATGACAATCTCATCAAGGGAAATAACCACATCCAGCTGCCAAGCCAGTTAAAACCATGGCCCAGTCAAGTTGACACACAACCTTAACTACCACACCCCCTAAAAAATGCTACCCATGTAACCCTTATAGATGCCTGTATATAAGTTTAACTCTGAATTAAATCTTCAGAAGATAATGCACTGAACAGTGAATATAAATTGAAGAAGAAAGAAGCCTGAAAAGGACAGGAGTGTGATACTGAAGGTCACTCTGGTGGTGCCCCGGGGAAGCACATTCAGTGAGGAGAATGAACTTACGTAGGAACTGGGTACAGGCTGAATTCTAGGATAGTACAAATATAAAAGTTTAGGGCATTTATCAGTCAACATTCCAGCAAGAAATAGAATCACTCTGAAGGTTTAAACAAACTTTAATAAGCAGACTTTAATAAAGCAACCACCTCCTGAAATGTAGGCAATTTGAGGCAACACACCAGAGTGCTGAAGCACACAGAGACTAGCGACACTGTGAACGTGTTTCTACCTTTAGAACTGAGTGAGCAAGGAGAAGAAACAGTTACTAGGCAATGGTGGTCGAATGGCAGAATTCTCACCTTCCATGTGGGAGAACTGGGTTCAATTCCTGGCCAATACACTTCGTGTACAGCCACCATTTTTCTATCAGTGGAGGCTTGTGTGTTGCTAATTCACGGAACAGGTTTCAGCAAAGCTTCCATACTAAGACTGGGAAGCAAGGACTGGCAGTCTACTTCTGAAAATCAGCCACTGAAAACCCTTTGGATCACAGTGGTAAGTGATATAGTACCAGGTATCATTTTGTTTTATTGTATCTGAGATCTCCATGAGTTGAGGACCATCTGGACAGCAGCAGCTAATAAGGACAACAGCAGAATGTAGTCATATGGGAATGCAAAAATGCCCCCAATTCTTTCTCCTCCTGCCCCCTCATCTACTGCTGGTACTTCCCATTCTATCATCAATGGGAACCCTGAGATAAGGGAGGTGAGGTGACGTATTCCATAGAGTCAGTTTCCTGGGGAAAGAGCAGGGCAGATAATGAATATGGGAAGGAAACAGAGCATAACCCTCACAGAGCATCAGGCAAAACTAAAGAACTGGGTGAGGTTAGGAGTCTGAGCAGAATGGATGGGTACTGAGGAGGCACCGGAAGGGGCTTAGTCTGTGTGGAGAGACTAGAGATGCATGTTGAGGACTTTATTAGTTTCCCAGGGCTCCCCTAACAAAGTGCCACAAACCGTGTGCCTTAAACCAACAGGAATTTATTCTCTCACAGTTCTGGAGACTAGAAGCCTTAAGTTAAGGGTTGGCAGGGTCATGCTTTCTCTGAAGGCTCTAAGGAAGGTTTCTTCCTTGCCTCTTCCTGTCTACTAGTGGTTGCTGAAAATACTTGGCATTCCTTGGCTTGTAGATGCATCACTCCAAACTCTGCTCCATGGTCACATGGCATTCTCTCTGTGTGTGCCTGCATCTAAAATTCCCTCTTCTTACAAAAACACTAGTCACTGATTTGGGGCCACCCTCATTTTATGACCTCATCTTAACTTGATTGCATCTGCAAAAACCCTTTTTCTAAATAAGGTCATGTTCATGAATATCAGGGATCAGGACTTCAACATAACTTTTTGGAGGACATGACAAGGGCCAAGTCCAGAGGAAAGTAATCTGAATGTGTGGAAGCAAAGCTCCAAGAGTGTAGGGAGTTCATAATGGAACTCACCAGGTAACAGAGGATTTAGGGGACAATAGCCTCATTTCCTAAACAACCAGGTAGGAAATCACAGCCCATTGCCATTGCTTCATAGCTATTAACATGAGGCCTGAGATAACCTGCTCCTGTTGCAGTTTCAGTGGTCTTCCTTGGGTGGGACAGGCAGAGGTAAAGCAGTGTTCTCTGGGCCCTCCCAATTGCTTGCCTTCAGGCTGTGGGAACACCCTGCCCTTCTAAGAGTACCAAGCGTTGCATGTTTTTGAGGGCTTGCAAAGATGGCAGACTGGTAGAAGAAAGGATGATTAGAAACATGATTAGCTGCTAATTATGCTTTAGGAAACAAAAGGTTCTAGCTTTGTTTTCTAGTTTTAATTTGCACAGCATGAGTGATTTTAAACTATTTCCATCTAAAGCCTAGGTTTCATTTCATCAACTTATTTTTATCACTTCTCTGATTCACTGCTACCCTTAGAACCATTTCTTCTCTAAGCCTTAAATAAATATGTGGAATTGCAGTTGCTATCCTGCAGTTGCAAAAGGAGCATATGTTTAATGCTGGAAGTTGTGTTATTTTGTAAGATATCTGAGCAGAGTTATAGTATGGGGTTTGAAAGCACGTGATCCAGAGTTGAGTTGCTTGGACAGATGATACTCTAAAGATTGTGCAGTGGAACAGTTAAGCACATGGAGCATAAATTCCTTCTGGATTCAGATCCCAGCTTTGCAACTTATTTTGTGATCTTGGGCAAGTTACTTAGTTCCTTGTGCCTTAGTTTCCTCATCTGCTACATAAGGATGATGATGATAATACCACTTCACAGAGCTGTTTTGAGTATTGAATGAGTATATGAATGTCAGGTACTTAGAATAGGTCCTGGTACATGATTAAGTGTTATACAAACATTGTATGTGTGTTTGCTGTTGCTGTTATTCTTCCATAATGGTTGTGTGACCTTATAAAATTTTTTAATCTCTACTCTTTGGGTAAAGATTATTTATAAACAGCATAAAAGTACCTACCTACCTTATATATTGTGAAAATAAATGAGATAGTACTTAGAAGTGGTCAGAACAGTACTTGGCACTTATATAAACTATTATTATTGTCAAATTTAGAAAGTAAAACAATAGGCACTTTGCTGAGAAGAATGTATGCGTAAGAAATATAGTATAGGAAGCACAGGCCTGCACTCTACAGTGTACACGCCAAATCTGACCTACTCCCTCCTTCTGTGCATAAAGTTTTACTGGGACACAGCCATGCCAATATGTTTACATATTGTCTATGACTGCTTTTACCCTGTAATGGCAAAGTTGAGTAGTTGCAACAGAAATTCTATGCACCTCAAATCTTAAAGTGGTTACTCTCTGGCCCTTTGCAAAAAAAAAAGTTTGCTGACCCTTACTTTCAATTGAATGGTAGTCCTGGTGGCACAACAGTTAAGCACTCAGCTGCTAACTGTAAGGTTGACAGTTCTAATATACCTAATGGCTCCACAAGAGAAAAGAGCTGGCGATCTGCTCCCGTAAATGAAGATGTGCAGGCCAGGAAACCCTATGGGGCTGTTCTACTCTGCCTCATGGGGTCATTATGATTCAGAATCAACTCAACAGTAACAACACAACCACCCTAGACTGAAACAGAAAGAGTTCCTAAATGACAGAGCTGGATATCATAAGCAATTTAGAGAAGAGAGTAAAGTGTGTTGCAGTCAGTTGAATTTAAAGAGGGATTTAGGGGAATGCAAGCCAAAATAATTTGCTTTTAATTATTATTTGCCTAATACATGCATTTTAAAATGCTAGAATTAATTGCCATCTATGTAAAAATATGGAAATTAAATATAGTATAGACAGAAAAGTAGAAAAGAAAAAACATGTCAGCATAATACAGTTTTTTATGATTTTATCATTTGAGATTATATGTATTTCAAGAGTAAGAAAAATTAAATCAGCAGAAAAAAAATTACCATATTTAGCTTAAAGATGTGTGTAAATTAGATCACCTGTTACAGTTGATGAGCTTCAGCAGTGTGAAAAGAAGAACACAAGATGACTCTCCAACTTGACTGAAATAATGGGTCAGCATAATTAAATGATCAAACTTGATCTTGAACTGACATTTCAAATTCATCTTACCCAGCCAAGCCTTTGAAGTTCCACAGTGGCATAATTTTAATACTGGGGCTTTCAAGAGCTTTCTAAGTAGGCCAACATCTCATGTAATCTTCAGACTGTCACTGGTAATGTCAGATAGTTGTCGGTAAGAACAGGTGTTCTTTTGAACCTTCTTCTTTAAAAAAAAAAAAAAAACCCAAAAAACAATAATTCTACCTGGTGGTGTGATTTGACAAACCTACAATTATCAATGGCTTGAGAAGAAAACAACCAGATAAAATGTACTTCTGATAGTATATTCAGCCAATACTTTTCCATTTCATCACCACACTTCTTAAGCTATAGCAATAACAATTTACAAGTTCAGATGGTGGCTTTTCTCCAACCCTGGCCACTGTCCCCACCCTTGTGTTATAAACAGAACTCACCTGGAATATTCCATTTAAATGTGTATGTAATTCTATAACGGTTGGGCCATCAGCCAGTGCACATATGACAAGATAGTGAATAATAAAAGACAGCAGGAGAAACCTTTGTCAGAGATGGGGGCAGGAATTGCTTAGGAATGTGGGACTTAGTGTTCTTTGGGATTTTTGCCTGAAGGGACCTGACAAAAGCAGCTGCACCTCAGGGTACCAGGAAGATGTCTGAATCATCTGTTATTGTTTTGTGGTTTTGTATTGATTCCAACTCATAGCAACCCCATGTGACAGAGTAGAACTGCCTCAAAGGGTTTTCTAGGTTGCAGTCTTTACAGAAACAGATGGCCAGGTCTTTCTCCCATGAAGCCACTAGGTGGGTTCCAACAGCCAACCTTTGGCTTAACCAGTGCACCACCAAGGCTCCATCTGGATCATTTAGCCAGCTCGAGTTTTAAGATTTTTTTTTTTTTTTTTTTGCCTGTAGCACCATTTAGAAAGGTCTTGACTTTAAAGTCTGTTGTTGTTACTGTTGGTTGACTTTGAGTCAATTTTGACTCATGGTGACGTCATGTGACAGAGTATAACTCATTGCAGTTGAGTCGCATCTGACTCATAGCGACCCCTCTTTGGGTTTTTGAGGCAGTATCACTACAGAAGTAGATTGCCCAACCTTCCTTCTGAGGAGCGGCTGGTGGGTTTGAACTGTCAGCTTTCTGGTTAGCAGTCAAATGCCTTAGGTACTACATCCAAGCTCCTGTGACAGAGTATAACTAGTGCCAAAGGGACTTGACTGCTAACCAGAAGGCTGGCAGTTCAGACCCACCAGCCACTCCTCAGAAGGAAGGTTGGGCAATCTACTTTCATAGTGATATCACCTCGGAAGACCAAGGAGGGGTCGCTATGAGTCCGGGCCGACTTGACGGCACCTAACAACAACAACAACATTTCCTAAGCTGTAAACTTTGTGTGGAATCAGATCGTCAAGTCTTCTCCCATGGAGCCACAGGAGGAGTTCAAACTGCCAACATTTTGGTTAGCAGCTGAGTGTTTAACCATCATACCACCACGACTTCTCAAAGTTTAGAGGATGTAAATGTGGAATTCATTTTGAGCTGAGAATGAAATGAGATGGGAGTAGGAAAGGAAACTGGTTTCGTGGGAGGCAGCTAGAGGCATGAGTTAAGCTGGACCCATACTGAATGGCCTCTGGGTGACTGCTTTGGCAGTAGAGGATAGCAGTTATAATCCCAGGCTCTAAAATTAAGTGACTCAGGTGCAGATCCTGGTTCTGTCACTTTTGAGCTCCAATATAACCTTGAACAAGTTACTTCAAACTCCCTGCACCTCTTTTTCTCATCTGTAAAATGGGGATAATAATAATATTTATGTAAGAGGGTTGTTTTAGAAGTTAAATAAAATACTGCAAGCATAATGCCACACACACAGAAAGTCACCAACAAACTTAGCTATTATTATCTGAAATGTAGTTATATTTAGCCTGTACTCTAACACCCCTTAAAATAAAATAAGCTAGTTATAAGTTCACGGAACAACTAAATGAGATATATCTGATGATTCACAATTAAGGAAGGGAAATGAATAATGAAAAATCAAGTGAAGCTTAAAGTAGAGAATATAAGCCTACAAAAGGAGACCTTAAAATCTTAGATGAGGAAGGAGAGATCATTAGAAGAAAGGGATGCTTTCTCATGGAGAATTGCCTATTTTTTGTCATGGACATTAGAGTAAAAAAAAAGAAATGCTCAAGATTTTATGGAGAGGGGAAAAAACAATTGAAAACCAGGAAATATAAATACAGAATCAGGACATAATAGAATTGCTAGTGTAATGACTACAATTTTGCCAAGTATGTACAGGCTCTGATAAATGACATGATGAGCCTCCTGCCTAGTAAGTTGATGGTTATGGAAGATTGGCATCTATTTGATGATGTATGTAGTTTTTCTTCCCATTGATTAACACTTCTATTTGGTACATACGTTGTTGTTGTTGTTAGATGCTGTCAAGTCGTTTTCGACTCATAGCGACCCCATGCACAGCAGAATGAAACACCACCCAAACTCGCGACAGCTCCATGATCCTTGCTATACTTTAGCCCATTGTCGCAGCCACCGTGTCAATCCATCTCGTTGAAGGTCTTCCCCTCTTTCATCGAGGGGTACATATATGGTTCATTTTACCATGAAGGAGAAATCCAGCAGCTCTACAATTACTAGAAAATCCAGTTGACCCATTCATTTTTCTCTAAAATATATCAGGAGTTGCTTGAATTCACTCTGGAGGCTAGAAGTTGAGCAGGAAAAACAACAAAAACAATGATAATATACTTTTCCCCATTTATGTATAAAGCTTTTAGTCACTTAGGTTCCAGAAAAGGGAGGAGTTATCCCTAATAGATACGTTACCACTACTCTGAGTTCTGAAATCTTGGGTGGTAGAAATGGTTAACTCATTCTGCAGCTAATTGAAAGATTAGAGATTTTAGTCCACCCAAAGGTGTCTCAGAACAAAGAGCTGGTGATCACCTTCTGAAAAATCAGCCTTAAAAACCCCATGGAGCACAGTTCTCCTCTGACATGACCATTGCCATGAGTCTGAATTGACTCAGTAGCGACTGGTTTTAGGCTGGGTCCAGGAAAAATATGACTTCTCAGCCATCGTGCTGTTTGCTGCTAGACCTCAGAATTCTCCACACTGTAGTCCACATGAACCTATCAGAATTTTTTGGAGAAATGAAACTTATTTCCAATTCCAAGACTTAACTAAAGATTTAAGTTCCAAGTCCCTTGTTTATTGATATTTTTCTCTGCCTCAAAGCATAATCTCTGCTGAGCTACCCAACACCATGATGATAGGGCTTGGAAAATTCAGATAAATATACACATATAAGTTTTCATTATCTAATCCACCTAGAGAAAAATGACCATAGGATTAATCATAAATCTCTCTTTAGGTCTTAGTAATACCTCTGGTCTTTCTAATCTCTAACAAAACCTTTAGCCACAAAGACTCTATAATGGCAAACAACCTCCTGGCATCACTTCTGCTAAGAAAATTCAAACTAATACAGTTGTCAACAAATCTGAGTGTCACTTCACCCCAAGAAAAATGGGCACCTAGTTCTTGAATAAAGCATACTATAAAGAAGTGTTTACAAAACTTAAAAATTCTTCATTTTCATTTTGTGTGGTAAAAATTAAGCATACCTATGTTCATCACAGAACAATTCACTATAGCAAAGAGATGGAAACTACCTAAATGCCCATCAATGGATGAGTGGATAACCAAATTATGGTACATTCACACAATGAAATACTATGCTACATTAAAGAACAATGAGGGATACGTGAATCACCTCACAATGTGAAAGAACCTGGAGGACATTATGCTGAGTGAAATAAGTCAATCGCAGAAAGACAAGTACTGTATGAGCCCATTATTGTATAAAGACAAAGAAGGGTTTGCTTGGGAAAGGGAACTCACTTTGTAGGTTACCAGGATGGGGAGGGAAGGAGAGGGATTAATTTCAGGCTAGTTGGAACATGGGTAGGGGAAGGGATATATGGAAGGGATCTGTGACCACCATGATAACATTAAGAAATGAGAGGACACTGAATTGTGCACATAAGAGAAGACAAATGCTAATACAAACCAGTGTTGGTATTAACCAATAACCAATACTGCATTGCCATTAACACCAAACACCAAGCTATAGACAAATACGTATACACCTGAGATGATGAGATGGGGGTCAGTGAACAGAAGTATACTCTAGACCAGGGATAGATTCAGCTGAGGCTAATCTTGCACAGACACCAGTGATACAAAATACCTGCAGTCCTTACAGAAACAATAGAAGACAGACACAGAGTAATCCCTCACAGATAACCAGACACTATGGGAGAGAGATCCAATAGATCTACTGTCTCAGGACCATAGTACTGGGGGACACCAGACTCAATTGGCACAACAAAATACATAAAAGCCTTGTTCCACATCCTACATTGGTGAGTAGCGACTGGGGTCTTAAAAGCTTTCAAGAAGCCATCTAAGATGCAGCTAATGGTCTCCTAGCAAGTGGATGGTAGGGCAAAAAAAAAAAAAAAAAAGGGCATTTGGAAGCAATCAGCCCTAGGACACGATGGCCCTCGAGACCAGAAGAACTAGATGGTGCCCGGCTACCAATGCCAACCACTCAGGAAAGGATCAAATCTGGAGATCCTGGATAGAGTGGAAGGAAAAATGTGGAACAAAATCCAAAACCTCAATAATGATCAGAATTACTGGTCAGATGAAATCTGATGAGCCCCCTCAATACTGTGCCCCTAGATTACATTCGACTTGATGGCAAATAACAACAACAACAACAACAGATTACATTTTGCGCCTGGAATAAAACTCAATCCCAGGGCCTGGCTCTCAGCCCAGTAGTTAACAAGATGTACACACAGACCACTCAACTCAGGGTGACTCACCTACATACTCTATGGTAATACATCCCTTAGAGCATTAGACCACAGGGCACCAGAGGACCAACATTCAAACTGAGGAAATGAAAACAAACAGGAGTGCATACATATAAGGGGCACAGGGGGAGGGTTACAGGATAGGGAGGGAAGGAGACTGGGTTAGTGTTGGACATGGCAAATGGGGAGTGAGACTAAATGTACACGTAATGTTGAATGGAAAACAAGCTCTTAAAAAGTAAATAAATAAAATTGGCTAGAAAAAAATAATAAAAATAAATTAAGCATGCATATATATATATATATATATATATGTATATTCCTTTTGTCTAATTATTATTTAGACTTATTTTAAAGACCTCTTTATAGTGTTAAAAAGCAAAGATGTTACTTTGAGAACTAAGGTGCACCTGACCTAAGACGTAGTATTTTCGGTCACCTTACATGCATGCAAAAGCTGGACAATGAATAAGGAAGACAGAAGAAGAATTGATGCCTTTGAATTAATGGTGTTGGCAAAGAATATTAAATATACCATGAACTATCAGGAGAGTGAACAAATCTATGTTGGAAGAAGTACAGCCAGCATGCTCTTTAGAAGGGAGAATGGCAAGATTCATCTCATATTCTTTGGCATGTGATCAGGAGAGAGACCAGTCTCTGGAGACATACATTATACTTAAGGGTCAGTGAAAAAGAGGAAGACCATTAATGGGATGGATTGCCACAGTGGCTGTATGCAACCCTGGGCTTAAATATAGCAACAATTATGACGATGTGAAACCAGGCAGTGTTTCATTCTGTTGTGTGTAGGGTTGTTAGGAGTCGGAACTCAATAGACTTATTTCCAGATTCCCTTGGTAAAGTCAAGAGCCCAAGGCAGCAATCAATATAGCTTCCAAATAACTTTTCCAATCCTTTATTTCAGAGAATAATAATAGTCAAACTTGTTTTTACAAAATAAAGAACCAGTAAGTTGACTGGATTTTTTTACCTTTCACCTGAAGAATTTGTGGTATCATGGAAACCTAGTGTGAACTGAAAGTCAAGGTAGCCAAGTTGAAGCCTGTATAGCTGTTTCCTAATTAAAAATCAAGCTCTTGTCAAATTGCTTCCTAGTCCTTTATATACCTACAGACTGTCCATCTCTAGGTACTTCCTTTTCCTTTTGGCCCACAAAGATTTCAATGTATTCCACTTTGATTTAAAATCTCCTGATATGTACCTCTACTTTCTCTTACCCTTCTCCAGCATAGAGTTCTTTATGTTACTTGTTATACCCTGGACCTGCTGTGCAGCCAGATGATTTCCACTCAGTCCTTACTTTGGAGACATCATCAGCAAAGATCAGTCACTAGAAAAAGATAACATCTTTGGTAAAATAGAGATCCAGTAGAAAACAAGGGAAATCTTCAGTGAGATCGATTAACACAACAGCCACAACAATGGGCTCAAATGTATCAAAGATCATGGAGATGGCATAGGAGGATCAGATCAGGCATCATATTATTCTGTTATACATAATGTCATCATGAGTCAGAGCCAACTGGATGGCAACTAACAACAGTGTCAGAGCTATGATTCATATGGAAATTCTGGAAGCACAGAGATGTTTGAAAAGTACTGGCATTAATTTGGGGCAAGATCTAGCCTAAAACCACTGAGATTTAAGGAGCATCCAGTGTTTTGACTTAAAATTCTATTGTTGTTGTTGTTGTTATGTGCAATCGAGGCTAGACTCATAGCGACCCCTCCTTGGGTGTCTGAGGCAGTATCCTGAGGCAGGAAGTAGATTGCCCAACCTTCCTTCCGAGGAGTGGCTGGTAGGTTTGAACTGCCAGCCTTCTGGTTAGCAGTCAAGTGCCTTAGCCACTATGCTACCAGAGCTCCCCAAAATTCTATTAGCATGAGTAAATGTATTATTTTTCTGAAAATATAAATTAAGTTTTCTACATATATATATATAAATATAGGAAAAAGACCTGCTACGGTATCAATACTCCAGTTGCCATTGTACAGAAGTAATGCCATTTAAAACTATACATAAGAACAATATATAAGATTGCACTTCTTCCTCTATTATCAAAGCCACTTTGCCTGATTCTTCCCCAATATAGCAAATCAAAAGTTCATTAGGTTGAACTAATACAGATTTTGGTTAATTTGTTATTTGTTACCAAACAGATGGTTGATTGACCATTTACAAAGAAAATGTTACCCATTATTTTTCATCTTGTAAGGCCAGCTTCTGCTCCCTTTCATCCTCAGTTTCTTAAGATGAATGAAGTCTTCTTTAGAGTAATTCCTTAGAAAGTTTTTTACATCCCCCTCTCTCTTTCACATGAAACCCAAAACTGAAACCCACTGCCGTAGAGTCGATTCTGACACATAGTGACCCTATAGGAGAGAGTAAACTGCCCATAGGTTTTCCAAGGCATAAATCTTTATGGAAATAGACTCATCTTTCTCCTGCAGAGCAGCTAGTGGGTTCAAACCACTGACCATTTGGTTAGCAATCAAATGCTTTAACCACTATACCATCAGATCTTTATTCATATAAAGCCACTTTAAGTTCACATTTCCTAATATCATGGTAAGTGTGGTTCATGGACCAACAACATCAGCATCTCATGGGAATTGGTTTAAAATGCAAAATCACAAGTCTTACCCCAGAATCTGCATTTTTAACAAGATCCCTAGAGAATTCTTTTCACATTAAAATTTGAGAAACACTGGATTAGGAAGGCCAATGATTTTCCAGTTCCTGTTGGGTGACATAAATGGTCTTCTCTGCTACTAATGGAAAGGTTAGTCATCTGAATCCACCCAGAAGCATATTGGAAGAAAGTCCTGGCACTCTATTTCCATGAAAACCATATGGAGCCCTCTTCTACTCAGCAACACGTGGGGTAGCCATGAGTTGGATTTGACTGGACTGCAACTGGTTTGTTTTTTAAGTAGTGTATGAAACAGAGGGATAGGATATGTGTGGTGTGAGAGACTAGATATATTGGAAAGCACCTGGGCTTTGGAGTCAGACACATCTATGTTCAAACCTTGAGTCTTGTTCTTACCAGCTCTGAATCCTTAGACAAATGATTTGTGAACTTTGGCTCTGGCATCTATACATTGTAATTTATGCTAGCAAACTGTTTCTTGGGGAGGATTAAATATAACCAAGATATACTTGTCCACAGTTGATGCGCCATCTCCCCATCTATCCCCTATCATATGCCTCTAACCCATTCTTGACTTCTCTCTCTTTTGAGCATCTCCAATCACTCAGTACAATGATTATGAACTTTTTATATATTCAGACAGTTTGCAAGCATCTAAATATATACTTGCAGAAAAATAATTTCATAAATAACCCAATTCAGAAAATAAAAATAGTTGAAAGATTTTGATCAAATATACTGGAGTTCTGATAGAATTAGTAAGAAATTATTGATTAAGTCAGCACATACCCCAACACTCCCCCTTCCTCTTATTTGACTGACAAATAGTTCTAGGATCTAGGCCAAATGTTGAAGTAGAGGAAGTATATCTTTAACATCTTCTCACTTCCCAGACCACCATCTTCTTTGCATATTTAGTGCCATTCAGTATCCCCATGTCATGTCTTGATTGTCCAAAAGCTCTCTGTGGTGCTGGTCCTGAAAGCCTTGTGTTCTGCAGTGATTATTTTTCTATGTCAAAAATTGTATGTTCTGGATTCTATACTCACTAAGGTGGAAATCAGGTGCCCATAATGCTTTAGAACAATGGTTTCAAAATGTGGTCTCTGGACCAGCAGCATCACCCAGGAGCTGGGGAGAAATGCAGATTTCTGGGTGATGCAGATGGTTTGTACTGTACCGCTAATCTAAAGTTGACAGTTGGTTCAAACCCGTTCAATGACAGAGAAAAAGAAAGGCCAGCGGATCTGTTTCCATGAAGATTAGAACCAGGAGAACCCTGTGGTTTTCTGCATTTTAGCAAGATCCCCGGGTGATTCTTATGCATACATAAGATCCTCACCTGGGGATCTATAAGATTCACCTGGGGATCTTGTTAAACTGTAGTTTCTGATTCAGTATATCGAGGGTAGAAATGCAAGTTCTTAGCAGGGGGGTTGAACCAGAACAAACTGGTTAGAAGCCCCAGTTTTTCTTTACCGTGACTGCATTTTGTAATCACCTGATAGATTTTAAAAACTACTGATGCTTGTGCCTCACCCCTAGAGAATCAGTTTTAATTGGCTGGCATGTAACTTGGGCTTTGGGACTTTTCTAATCTCATAAACGATTCTCATGTACATCCTCAGGGTTGAGAACCATTGATCAAGACTCTCCCTGGCAGCATATTTGAATCACCTGGGAGCCCTAATAATACCTATAACTGGGTCCCACTCCAAAAACTAAAACCAAACCCATGGCCATCAAGCTGATTCTGACTCATAGCAACCCCCATTGGGCTTGCAAGGCTGTAAATCTTTACAGAAGTAGATTGCCTCATTTTTCTCTCACGAATGTCTGGTGGGTTTGAACCACTGACCTTCTGGTTATCAGCCAAATGTCTTACCCACTATACCACCAGACCAACTGAAAATGAATCTTGTCAGGTCTGGGAATCTGAATGTTTTAAAAGGTCTTTTTACATTGATGAAAGGAGCTCTGGTGGTACAATGGTTAAGGCATTTGGCTGTTAACCAAACAGTGGGAGATTCAAACACACCAGTCACTCCACAGGAGAAAGATGAGGCAATCTGCTTATACAGCACAGAGTTTCTGTTTGGGGTGTTGGAAAAGTTTTAGGTTAAATAGTGATGATGATGGCACAACATTGCGAGTGTGATTAATGCCACTCAATTGTACACTTGAACATGGTTAAAATGCCAAATTTTATGTTATCTTTATTTTACCACAATTTTTTTAAAGTCCCTTTTCCCTGTTTCACAAGAAGTTTGAGAAGTACTCATCAAGTTTAATCCCCTCATTTTGCATATATTATTGTTGTTAACTGCTATCAAGTCATCCCTGTACAACAGGATGAAATGCTCCAGACCACTGTGATCCATAGGCTGGTTTTTGGAAGTAGAGCCTCAGGCCTTTCTTTCTAGTCTGTTGGTCTGGAAGCTCTGCTGAACTGTTCAGCATCCTAGCATCACACAAGACTCCACTGGCAGATGGGTGGTGATTGCTCGTGAGGAACATTGGCTGGGAATGGAACCTGGGTCTTCTGCATGGAAGGGAAGAATTTTACCACTGAACTACCAATACTCACATGCTTTACAGATGAGAAAACATGAAAAAACTCTTTGCCAAAGGTCTGTACTCATGTGCTAGTGTCTGCTTATGTTTCTATACTTCTAGCCATTTACACTTTAGCTGAGGACATTGCAGATAATGGATGCTAGAGAAGAAGGTTGAAGGAGGGAGAATCCCAGACCTTTGATCAGCCCTTGGAGATACAGGATTTTTTTTTTTTTTGGGAGGGGGGAAGCAGTGTGCTGGGATGTTCCCCTATCTAAGGGTTATGTTTTCTCCATGCCATCATCCCTGCCCTTAAAAAGCTGCCAGTGAGTGGGGTAAGCCCTCCTAAAACGTATTTATGATAGAGTCGATTCTGACTCACAGTACCCCCATTGGGTTTCTGAGGTGGTAAATCTTTAAGGAAGTAGATTGTCTGCCTTCCACAGAGTGGCTGGTGGGCTTGAACCACCAACCTTCTGGTTAGCAGTCAAATGCCTTAGGCACTGAGCCACCAGAGCACCTTAGTTAGTAGGCAGGAAGCCCCAAACACACAGTATGATCCTTGTTGAAGGGTATTTTTCATTGACTTGATAAATTCTCTTTTACCCCATAGGATTTGCAAAAGCAGAAGGAAGGATTTTTGCAGCAGAGTCTCGGGCCTCTTTAAAATGTCACAATCATCGTTCTTAGGACTGTAAAAGTGCTTTTGCCTAGATAAATGTCATCCTAGACCTAGGGCATCACCGGGATTATAACGTTATTGAATTTTCCATCTGTACCTCTGATTTGCATGTTGTAAAAATAAACTAAAGATTTTATACAAAAATTAGTTCTGAGGTGACCGGATAGATTTTTCCAGTTTGCAGTAAGCTCATGTGTCCTCTGATGAGGGAAAGATAATATCCTGGCTAGAAGAGACTCCATGACATCACCTGAGTCTCCTCCTGGACAAAGTGTAAACTGAGCTACTTTAAAGAAATGCTTCCTTCTTCTAGCATTTTCTTTACGTTGTCTTCATAAGCAATGCACAATTCCCATTGCTAACTCCTGATAGAGTCTTAGTATTCTAATTAAGAAGTTCTTATGAACAGTTCAAACCATCCCATCTTTAACAAATGTCTACTAGCTGTGTGATCTTTGCCATCAATCTCTGGACTTCTCTGTCCATATCTATAAAACACGGAGAACACTGCTGCTGCCATCATAGTGTTATTGAGAGGATTCAATGAGTTAGTACATTTTTTAACCTACTCAATGCCTGCCATGCATTAAACACATTTTTTCTTGCTATCCTCTCCAAACATGGAAACTACTGAACAGCAACCTTGTTGTGAAAAATAAAACACACAGCACTGTAGAACTTTAAAATCAGTAACTTAAATCATCCTTAGCTGTCTAAAGTCTGGTTTCTATCTTATCAGTTACCTTAGTGACTATTTTTTCAATCATCTCCAAATTCATTTCTATATGAATTTCAATGGCATAACCAAAGTGGATGCTTATTTTGGGTCTGGTTAATGTTTATTCTGGTGGGAAGCCCCAGTTAACTTGATTCTGACTCCATTGCAACCCCTTGTGTGTCGGAGTAAATTAAGCTCTGTAAGGTTTTCAGTGGCTGTTTTTTTGGAAGTAGATTGTCAGATCTTTCTTCTGAGGAGCCTCTGAATAGACTCTATCCCCCAACCTTTCACTTAGCAGCCAAGCATGTTTAACTTTTTCACCAC
This sequence comes from Orycteropus afer afer, assembly GCF_000298275.1. Taxonomy (NCBI): domain Eukaryota; kingdom Metazoa; phylum Chordata; class Mammalia; order Tubulidentata; family Orycteropodidae; genus Orycteropus; species Orycteropus afer. The sequence continues at coordinate 10,940,831 of NW_006921621.1, forward strand.
CCAGGGACTCCAAAACTGAGGTAATCCTGAGCATGAGTTTTTCAGCTGATGATCGGCCTGTGGCCAACTGGCCCTTTATATCTTGATAGAGGCACTTGGATGCGCCACTGAAAATCTGTAGTACTGGCATATGTACATGACCTAGCAAAGACCAGTCTGCATAGCAGAAGGTCAAATCTATTATAACTGAAATAAAAGAACTGAATTGTTAAAGACAGAGCTCAGAAAGTAGATACTGGTGAAGATTGGAAGGTTTCCTTTAATCATCTAGCTGTGTGAACTTGATCCAAGGGGGCATTTAACCCCTCTGAGTTTGAGTTTTCTTATTTGATAGAATGAAGATAATGTAATGTTCATCTCACAGAGTGTTTGATAAGACTGGTCTGGATATTTGCGGTGTAGTAAATTACTTAGTGTGGCTTTTCTACCCATAAGTCTTTGTAAACTCCAAGGTGGGATTTTCTATGAGCAACTGAGGAGCTCCTGATTGCTGAAGTTGTCCACCTGGAGTATTTCTGTTGGGAGTGGCACAAAACAATGTTCTGGGAGGTGCCCACTCTCTCTCAGGTGCTT
>NW_006921621.1:10941825-10971969 GCF_000298275.1 Orycteropus afer afer
AATAGGCCTTGGGTTACTGCTGGTAATCCTATCGTCCTCTTGGAGGGTTAGAGGAGGTCAGAACATGTGGCCCCCTTGCCGTTTTTGCAATATTACAGAAACAGGTCCTGCTCTGTAATGCTAATTGCAGAGAGGCAGTGCTGTTGTGAGAAAAGTGTGGCCCTAACTTAGGATCCCATTTTTCCATGTTACTCATTGTTTGACTTTTGGCATGGTTGACAAATTTGAATTTTATTTTTCTGTCATGAACTTGGGAATCACAGTACCTCCCTTGAAGTCCTTTCCAGCTAATAGAAGAATACTCCTCACAAATGTGGATGCTGTCCGTGAATTCAGGGAGGAGGTGTGGGTGAAAGAGAAATCTACCAAAGACAGGGGTAAGGAGAAACCTGTGAACTCCTAATAAACTTTTCATAGTCTTATGTCAGTTGGCATAATGGATTAGAATCCCAAAGAATTCTAGTCAAAGAGTAAGTCTGTAAATCTAATATTTTATCCAGACTAAAACCTAATATGGAAATTATTAAACAATGTCATTAATAATATCATTAATGTCACATGCAAGTAAAATCTTGTTGAAGGTAATTCAAAAATGATTGTAGCAGTATATTGACAGAGAACTTCCAGAAATGCAAACTGGATTCAGAAGAGGACGTGGAACAAGGGATATCATTGCTGATGTTAGATGGATCTTGGCTCAAAGCAAAGAATATCACCAGAAAGATGTTGACTTGTGTTTTACTGACTATGCAAAAGCACTCCACTGTGCAAATCATAACAAAATGTGAATAACATTGAGAAGAATGACAATTCCAGAACACTTAGTTGTGCTCAGTTGAGGAACATGTATATAGACCAGGAGGCTGTTGTTCAAACAGAACAAGGGGATACTGCATGGTTTATAATCAAGAAGGGAGTGTGTCAAGGTTGTATCTTTTCCCATACTATTCAATCTGCATGCTGAACAAATAATCCAAGAAGCTGGAGTATATGAAGAAGAACGTGGCATTGGGATTGGAGGAATACTCATTAAGAACCTCTGATATGCAACTTTGCTTGCTGAAAGTGAGGATGACTTGAAGCATTTACTGATGAAGATAAAAGATTTTGGTCTGTATTATGGATTACGTCTCAACATAATAAAAAACGAAAATTCTCACAACAGGACCAATAAGCAGCATCAGAATAAATGGAGAAAAGATTGAAGTTGTTAAAGATTTCATATTATAATCAACACCAATGGAAGCAGCAGTAAAGACACCAGTTGATGTATTGCACTAGGAAAATCTCTGCAAAAGACCTTTTTAAAGTGCTGAAGAGCAAAGATGTCTCCTTGAGGACTAAGGAGTACCTAACCCAAGCCATGGTATTTTCAATTGCCTCGTATGCATGTGGAACAAGGAAGACTGAAAAAGAGTTGATGCTTTTGAGTTGTGGTGTTGGTGAAGAATACTGAAAGTACCATGAACTGCCAAAAGAATGAACAAATATGTCCTGGAAGAAGTGCAGCCAGAATGCTCCTTAGAAGTGAGAATGGCCAGACTTCGTCTCACCTACTTTGGTCATATTGTCAGAAGGGACCATTCCCTGGAGAAGGATATCATACCTGATAAAGTGGAGAGTCAACAAAAAAGGGGAAGGCCCTCAACAAGATGGACTGATACAGTGGCTGCAACGATGGTCTCAGTCATAGCAAGGATTGTGAGGCTGGCACAGGACCGGGCAGTGTTTCATTCTATTGTACATAGGGTCACTATGAGTCAGAGCTGAGTCGACGGCACCTAACAACAACAAAATATAAAGATCAAAATATAGAGGAAAAAGATCTGTGGGACGATGAAATACATGAATAATTAGAGTCTCAGAAGTAGAACAGAGAAAGGATAATATAGAGGAAATATTTAGAGATAATGGCCAAAATTTTTGCTACGTTGATTAATCATACCAATGTATAAATTTAAAAAGCTCATTAAACTCCAGAATAACTACACCCAGACATACCATAGTTATGATATAGAAACTCCTAAAAATAAAAATGAAAGAGAAAATATTGAAAGCTAGAAGAGAAATAAAATCTTACTACCTGCAAGGTTATAACAATAAGAATGACAATTGCCTTTTTATAGGCAATAATAGAGACCAGACACAGTGGAACAGCATTTTCAAAGGGATAAAAGACAAACTATCAACCCAGGTTTCTATATCCAGCAGAAAAGATCTGAAACATAAAGACAAGTCCTTATGTATTGCTGGTGAGAAATGTAAAATGGTACAACTACTCTAGAAAACAGCTTGGCAGTTTTAAGAAACTCAAACATAGGACCTTAAAATTCCACTCCTGGTACCTACTCAAGAGGAATGAAAAACATATACTGATACAGAAACCTGTATGCAAATGTTCATAGTCATATTATTCATAATAGCCCCAAAGTAGAAACAATATACATGTTATAAAAATGTAATATATCTATACAATAGGACACTTAGTATTTAGCAATAAACAGGAGTGAACTTCTCATCCTGTTGTAATATTCATGAACCTCAAGAACATTATGCTAAATGAAAGAAGCCAGATGCAAAATATCACATACTGCATGATCCCACTTATATGAAATAGATTAATGTTTGCCTGGAGATGGGTGGGAATGGAGATTAACTGCATGATTAACTGTATGAGGGATGTTTTTGGGAAGATGGAAGCGTTCTAAAACTGGATTGTGATAATGGTTGCACATCTCTGTAATAATCATTAAATTGTTTAGCAGTCATTAAATTTTATACAAGTGAACTTTATTATATGTAAGTTATGCCTCAATAAAGTTGTTAAAATATGCAAACAAAAAGTAAAAGCATTTCAACAGAAAAGGACTAAGAGAATTCATCTAAAGTGCTTAATTCATATCTTCCCCCATAGTATTAATTCCTTTGAGAACTGCTGCACTACTAGAAATGACCAAAAAAAAAAAAAAAAATTCTTTAGGCTAAATGGAAATAATGCCCAGTGGAAACCCAGATCAGCAGGAAGAGATGAAGAACTTCTGAAAGAGTAAATTCATGGGTAAATATACAAGTCTAACTTATTATATTTATTTTCATATTTCTTTAAAGACTGCTGATTATTTAAAGCAAAAATAATGATCATGAATTATAGGGATTATAGCATATGTAGAAGTAAAATATGTCAGAACAAGAGCACAAAGATCAGGAGTGTGCAAATGTAAATATACTGTTGTGATATTCTTTGTGAAGTAATATCATCTTAGTTATGATCTTAGTTGAAGATAGACTGATACGTTAAAGATGCACATTATATATAGTCTCTAGGATAATCATTTAAAAAAGTAACACAAGGAAGACTAGCTAAAAAGTCTGCAGAAAAACCAAAAACAAACTATCTGCCCTCAAGTCAATTGCAACTCATAGTGACCCCTCCCTGGGTTTCCAAGGCAGTATCACCAGGAAGTAGATTGCCCCACCTTCCTTCGAGGAGTGAGGAGCAAAGAGCAGCTGGAGGGTTTGAACCGTCAGCCTTCTTCTGGTTAGCAGACAAATGCCTTAGGCACTGCACCACCAGAGCTCCTAAGGAGAGAAAGAGAGAGACATTTATCCGAGAGAAGACAAAAGAGGAGGAAGAGAGGAATACAGAACAGAAGGAATAAATAGAAAGCAAGTGCCGAGATGGTAGAGGTAAAGCGAATCATTTTGATTATTATTTTAAATGTAACTGCATTTTAAATACTTTAAGAGACAGAAATGATCAAAGTGGATAAAAAACAAGAATATTCACCATGATGGACCATATGTGGACTGTAAAGTAAGTTTCAATAAATTGAAAAAGATCAAAATCATGGAGGCCAGTGGTTCTCAAAATGGTCCAGGGAACTCAGGGGATCTCAAGACCTTTCGGAGATTCACAGGGTCAAAACTATTTTCAAAATATTGAGACTTTATTTTCCTTTTTAATTTTTATTTTCTCGTGAGTGTACAGTAGAGACATTATGCTTCTTTAAAGATTATATTCTCAAAGGAATTAATGCTGTGGGAGAAGATATGAGTTACATAAAAAAGTACATATAATCTGATCCTATTATTTTATATAACATACATGCATGTAAAGAAAACTGAAAAGAAATGCACCAAAATATTATTAGGCTTCACTCTGGAGAAGAGGGACTGTCAGTAATTTTGGCTTTCCTTTTTATCGTTTCTGTAATTTTCAAATCATCTGCAATGTAAATATATTACTTTAACACCACCACCACCTTATCCTGTTGTTTAAAGAAACATTTGGGTAATGCATATCATATTGCTCTGAAGAACTTTCTAAATCATCAGTCTTACACCTTTATTTGGGAGCTCTGGTAGCATAGTGCCTAAGGCACTTGACTGCTAATCAGAAGGCTGGCAGTTCAAACTCACCAGCCACTCCTTGAAAGGAAGATGGGGCAATCTACTTCCATAGTGATACTGCCTCGGAAACCCAAGGAGGGGTCGCTATGAGTTGGGTCCGACTCGACGGCACATAACAACAACAACAATATACCTTTGTTTTAGAAATAGGGAAATCGAGTTTCCCATCCTGGATAGACACAAAATGCATGTCAGGTCATTCAAGTTAGTGACAGAATCAAGACTAGATTCAGGATTACGTCACAATGCAAGAAAAATGGCACTGATGTCATGTTTACGAAAATTCTCCTCAGTACTCTCTGGCCTAAGATCCCAGGACAGTTATTTCTAGCTTAAGACACAAATTCAAATGTAAAGTACTTTAAAAATCTAAAAGTATTTTAAATGGTACACTATTAACAATCTCAACAAAATTGTAAGATAAAAATACCTTCTATGTATTTAACAAGGAGATGGATACTTTCCTGTCTGAATTTCAGTAATATATTTTCCCATGTTATCTAAAATATTCCAGTTCACTAAAATCTCAAATTAGGGCAACCCATCAAAATTAGGATTATCAAATGCATACAAAAGCTTAACGGTCTATCACAGAATTCTGGCCAAAAAAATGAAACGCAGTCATTGTTTCACATGTTCAGGTTTCACCCAGAGGAAGGCTCAGCTTAAAGGTCATTTCCACACCCAGGATTTGAGCTGATTTAGTAAGAGATATCTGTTCAATAGAAACTTTTTCAAAGAATAAAAGATATATTTTTTTCTTGGAACAAAAGGCATTTTTTTTTTTTCTTGACATATTAATAAGCAAACCCATGTAAGCAGAAATGAGCAAGGTGTTACATTGTTCAGAGTCTAGAGAGGATAACGTGGCTCTGCATCAGGCCTGAATGCAATGCTATCCTGTGATTTCAACAAAAGTATATGTGAGTCTCAACCATAAAGACTAGATTTCCAGTGATGGTATATCTAGTCAGAAACTGAAATACTGTTTGTGTCACTTTCTGTGTTGAGGATAGCCATTCTGTGACGGATCTCATTGCTATGAGAGTGCTTTTTATTTCTGTAGGTATTTAATAAAAGAAAGAGAAAAAAGTATATTAGAACAATGGCATTAAGTCAGATCACATGGCTCATGATTTAATTGAATTTAAAAAGCTTCAACAGTCATAAAGGGAAGAAGAACCATGATCAGCCCTTCCTCTGTGGTACAGCAAACATATTTTGAGGCAATGGGCTCTGGGATTCTTTTTTTAATCCCATTTTGAGGCTCTTCCTGGCTTCCCCTATCATTTCTGGCACCTCCCTCCCCCCACTGGAGCCCTTCACACACCCGCGGAGCATCTATGTCTGTGTTACCCAGAATCCTACTTGCATGAGCACTCTTCCTGCTCCACTCTGTCAAACCCTCCTTAGAATCACATGGGCCTGGCAATCCAGGTACAGATTTAGGCTCTAGTTTTGCCACCACCTGCTTAGGTGAACCATAGAAAGTCATTTGCTCTCTCTAAGTTTTCATTTCCTCAACTGTTCGATGAGGGGTTTGGCTTAGTCAGAATGGCAAACTGGAGTGTGGAGATAGATTCTAAGGTCATTTCCAGAGCTCACAGGAAAGAACACTCCATCAGCTGTATCTGCCAGTGGCATAGGTGACAGTGGTGATAACAGACCTTCCAGGTCATGATATTAAAAAATACCTAAGTAGTACATTCCTCCCAAATTATTTCTACTCTTCTTTCTCCAGCACCACAGATAGCTGAGCACTCATATCCTCAAATTGTTTGACACCTACTATAAAGTATGTTGACACTGCATTTACATTACAAAAGCAAACGTGATGACTCCTATTTCACAGTAGGGAAATTAAGAGCAGTTTTTCCTAAACCACATAACAAATCCAGAACAAATAGTAACATTTAGGACCTTCATTCACTGATAAATGTTTTATGCATTGTAATTACTTGTTTCACAAACTTTTGTAGTGCATTTACTTCAAGAGTCATTATTAAGAGAAGAAAACAAGATAATTAAGACATAATTCCTGATCTCAAAGGACTGTTAAATCCAGTAAGATAGATGGTCACAGATAACCAAAGTAAGTAAATAGGTTGCCTGTCACAGAGAAGTGTTCACCATGGAGTCTTCCTTAATTCCTCTCTTTCTTATTCCCATGCAACCAATATGCAAATCTGTCAACCAAACCTTCAAAGTCTGTCTCAGATCTGATCATTATCACTTTTTCTACCAATATCAGCCTGTTTTAAACCACTATCTGCTCTCAGTTGGACTAATTCCAGACTGGTTTCTTGGCATTCTTTCTGGTTCCTCCATGGTCTATTTCCACACAAAAACCAGAATGATTCAATTTTTTAAAAGGCCAATCAATTCACATCTTTCCCTGCTCTCAACCTTCCATCGGCTTCCAATTATAATAAAACAAGATCCAAAATTCTCATCAGGTCTCTATAAGAACCTATCTCCTCTGGCCCTGTCTCCTCCTTGATCCCATTTCCTACTACTCTTCCCCTCCATCCTGTATTCCAGATGTCCTTGTTATTAACTCATCAAGCATGTTCCTGCCTCAGGATCTCTGCCCTTGTTCCCTCTGCTTGGGATGCTTTTTCTTCAGACCTTCCCTCACTTCATTCAGACCTCTCTTCAAATGTTACCTCTTTGCCTTTCCTTATCATCCTATCTAAAATAACACCTATCTATTCCATAACATCTTACTCTGATTGATTTTTCCTAAGAGTACTATTATCACCTACCCCATCATACATTTGTTTACTGTCTTTCTACCTTCTTTAGGATTTAAGACCACGAGGCCAGGGACACTGATGGTTGCCTCCGTGGCTATATCCTCAGCATCTACAATAGTGTGTGGCACTTATTTTTTAAATGAATGAGTGAAAGTAACAGAAGGTTAGAAGTTAGAGCAATGATCAGATATTGAACAACACCAAGGAATATTATAGTGTGTGTCCTCACTTCTAGATTCTTTTCCAGGGTAATGGCTGATATTAGAAGGTTTTGCTCAGTTTGCCAGCAGATAAACAAGTATGCAGAGGTGTATGGAGAGTCATCCAGTTGGACAGGCGTTGCTTCATGATGAAGACAGTTCCCCTGGGGCAAAAGAGCATGCAAGTCTGCCTGCTACATAGTGAGAAGGGAGCAAGTAATCTTGGAGAAACAGAATTTGAAGAGCTCAATTTGGTATAAATTACATTTTTTTCTGGGCATTTGAGTCTATATCCTAAGAATAGGAGTGATAAGCCTTAAATAAATAAATAAATAACATTGCCATCGAATCAGTTTGGACTCATGGTGACTCCACGTATTACAGAATAGAATTGCTCCATGGAGCTTTCTTGGGTGTAATCTTTACTAAAGCAGATCACCAGGGCTTTCTTCCATGGCAGCACTGGGTAGGTTCAAGCTGCCAATTTTCATGTTAATAATTGAGTGTAAACCATCTGTACCACTCAAGGACATTATATGATCCTGATAAAAGTGATCTAATACTTTAGATGACAAGACAAGTTTTGGGCTGAATGAAACCACTGAAAAGGATATACAGTCAATGCTACTTAAGTTGAGTTCAACAGTTTTCATTTCTGTAATTAGAAATTATTTTTAAATCAGTGGTCATCAATAACATAACAGAGGATCTCACTTCCCTCAGAGTAATTCCTTTGAGGGAATATTACATAATAGGCACTATTCTAAGCCCTTTATACAGCACGTGTTAACAGCAGTGCTGGGAGTCAAACCCAAGAAGTCAGGCCCTGGAATCCATTCCTTAAGCATGTGCCAAGTTGCCTCTCATGAGGGTACCGACCAACTTGACCTGGGGCAAGTCATCTTCTCTGTGCCTCAGTTTCCTGTGTAGTACCTCCTAGGGTTGTTGTGAAAATCAGATGAGTTAACATGTGAAATGTACTCAGAAAGGGGTGACAGATAGTAAGCGTCCTAGCTATTATCACTTTACCTGTGGAATAAATTCCTAGCAGTTGAGTTACTGGATCAAATCCACAGGTTAAATTACTTCCTAGTCACATAACCTTGGAAGTGGGGCAGGGTTTTAACCGAGCTATGTTTGATCCCATAGAGCTCTAGTGGCACAATGGTTAAGGCATTCAGCTGCTACCCAAAAAAGAAAAGATCAGCAGTTTGAACCCACCAGACGCTCCATAGGAAGGTGAGGCAGTTCACTTCCATGGGGATTTACAGCTTTGGAAACCCTATGGGCCAGTTGTACTCTGTCCTATAGGGTCACTTTGAATCAGAATTGACTCAATGACACTGGGTTTTTTTTTTTTTTTTTATGTTTGATCCCAAAGCTCTTATTCTTCTATCCTTGCTAACTATTGCCAACTATTTCTAGGGCATAGAATACTTCCAGCATTTGACAATTCACAATTAAAGCTTTCTGTTCTGTTAAGGCATTTATTTGCAATATCTGAGTTTTAATTCTCCATGTGGAATGTATTAATGATCTAGCATTCTGGTCAAATTTTTCCAACCCTACGTCTTGCTTTATGATGGTGGACCATTGAAACCCAGAAGGGCAGCTAGTGTGAACATTTCATTATTATTCTAATCTGAGTTTCCCTAGCAGGGATTTGAAGGAAGCCACGTCCTTGAAAGTCTCTCACATATGAATGCTCCACACTCCAGCTTTATCTCCCAGCTGCAGTCTCACAAGATGCACAGGTGAGAGATTTAATAGCTTCTCTAGTAAACAGAACACACCACCAAGCTGGCAGAATAGGCCAGCTCATAACCAGGAAAATAAGTGATTCAATGGGACCCAGATAGTGCAGTAAATACCCTCGGCAATGATGAACGAACAAAACAAAATACACCTGCATACAGTCATAGATGATCCAGGGAGTTCGGGGTGCAGATTGCTTTAATTTCTTATTCAATAATTGGGGTAGGGCACTTGGGAAGCCAGGAAATGGAGATGAAGGTGACATTTTTCTGTGGCTCCTCACCATCCAGACTTCCTGTTCCATGTTCTCAGGATCTCTGTCTTTGGATTGTTCATTTTTTACCCTCTTCCCCACTCAAAGTTTGTGTCTGGAAAGGATCAGATACCTCACAATAAGCTCTAAATATACAACTCTTACCTTTAAAATAAGGAACCCTGGTGGTGCAATAAGGAGCTCTTGTGGTGTAGTGGTTAAAGCATTTGGTCACTAACAGAAAGGTTGGCAGTTCAAACCCACTGGCTGCTCCATGGGAGAAAGACAAGGCAGTCTGCTTCTGTAAAGATTGATAATGTTCAATACCCTGTGGGGCAATTCTACTCTGTCCTATAGGATCACTTTGAGTTGGAATCAGCTTAATGGCAGCTGGTTCATTTGGTTGATGGTGCAATGGTTAAGTGCTTGGCTGCTAACAAAAAGGTTTGAATCATCAGGGGCTTTGTGGGAGAAAAGGCCTAGCAATCTGCTCCTGTAAATATTGTAGCTTAGAAAACCCTATGGAGTTATATTAAGTTATACTTGGAGCTCTGGTAGCATAGCGGCTAAGGCACTTGACTGCTAACCACAAGGCTGGCGGTTCAAACCCACCAGCCACTCCTCGGAAGGAAGGTTGGGCAATCCTACTTCCGTAGTGATACTGCCTCGGAAACCCAAGGAGGGGTCGCTATGAGTTGGGGCCGACTCGATGGCAAACAACAACAACAACAACAACTGTCGTATAGGGTTGCTATGAGTTGCAGTTGATTCAAAGGAACACGACAACAACAAAACCTTTAAAATAAGGTTATCCATCTCAAAACATAGTTGAATTTTACTACCAAACATTAAGTCATGGGGATAAAGACACACAATAAGATACATCATTAAGATACTTCTCAGTGGGTGAAGGAAATTCTGGGGAGGTCCTTTTTGAGATCTCTATAATTATAGAGATTAGCCAATGACCTCTGTTTACCAGACAGGCTTGATCTTGTGAATATTCAAAATACTGTTGTCTTAATTCAGTTGATCTATATTAGTCTACTTGTTTAAATGACTTTAAGGGTCATTTGAGGTACTCAGTCATTTGAAATCTCAGCTCATTTAGTAAAAACCAATGGTTCAATAGACAGCTGACATTGAAGTTATTCAACTCATGGTGCCTCGTGTGTGTCACAGAACATAAGCTCCATAAAGTTTCCATTGTCTGATTTTTTTGGAAGTATATCCCCAGGCTTTTCTTCTGAGGCCACTTTACATAGACTCAAACCACCAACCTTTTGGTTAGCAACTGGGCATGCTAACTGTTTGTACTACCCAAGGACTCCAATGGATGGGGGTAAAGAGGAGGAAATGGTTATTTGTGTCAAAATCCCTAAAAAAGATCCCTTTCTCTTTATTGCATCCCACTCTTCTTCTTCTCATAGGGTTGATTTCAGAAGCCTGATGCCAAGGTAGGAAAGTCACATCATCAGGGTCAAAACTAAACCCAACCGTCATTGAGTCGATTCATAGTGTCTCTATAGAACAGAGTGGAACTGTCCTACAGGGTTTCCAAGGCTGTAAATCTTTACAGAATGAGACTGCCTTTGTCCCACAGAGTGGCTCATGGTCTCAAACTGCCAACCTTTTGGTTAGCAGCCAAATACTTTAAACACTACACCACCTCAGTAGGGCCAGAAAGCTCTATTAACCTCTCCCCTTGACTCAGATACATGTGGCTACATCACAGTCTCTCCAGGATTCAGCAGCTCTCACTGGCCTCTGGAAAAGCTATTTTAACCTGAACTTCTTCTCCCTAAAACATTAGGTAGAAAGAATATTCTTAAAACTCTGACTCAAACATTTATTGTGCTCTGTAACTATGGAACTCATCCAAGTAAAATTCCCTTGGGAGATTCAGACTTCGGGCCAGGAACAGGAAGTTGTCAAGGTAACATGGGGACACTGAGTACCTTGGAGGGATCAGGGAAAAAGAAGGAGCTCTGGTGGCATAGTCCCTAAGGCATTTGACTGCTAACCAGTGGTTGATGGTTCAGACCTACCAGCCACTCATCAGAAGGAAGACTGGGCAATATACTTCCATAAAGATACTGCCTCCGACACCCAAGGAAGAGTCACTATGAGATGGAACCAACTCAACAGCTTATAACAGACACTGCAGACAGTCGCTGAAGGGAAGAATGCAGGAAGGAAGGGAGTCTAGGGAGGCCTCTGAAGGTAAGAGTCACCTATTATGCCTTAAACATTCGGCCTTATTTGTGTCTCAGAGAGGGCATTCTAAAAGGTCCGAAAACACCAGTATAGAGAGATAGTGGAGCTGGGGGCAAGAGCGGGTGGAATCTGTTGGACCCTATACAGACAACCCTTAGTAAATAAATCCTGGAACACTGTGGTGAATGAACAAACGAACCACTACCGTCGAGTCAGATCTGACTTACAGCGACCCCTCCTTGGGTTTCCAAGGCGGTATCACTATGGAAGTAGATTGCCCAACCTTCCTTCCGAGGAGCGGCTGGTGGATTTGAACCACCAGCCTTCTGGTTAGCAGTCAAGTGCCTTAGGCATTATGCCTCCAGAGCTCCCCAACACTAGGGCAGGGCTCTCAATTATCTTGATGAAAGTTATATCACACGTAAGGGGAAATCTCCTTTATGGATAAGGCAAAGACAAGTTGCAGTGCCCTGACACAGGATTGGCTTGGAGCTTGTTATGGTTGTTGTTGCTGTTGTTACCTGCTGTCCAGTTGGCCCTTGACTCATGGCTTCTCCATGTACAAAGGAATTAGACAATTGTGGTACAGAGGATTTTCATTGTCTTATTTTCAGAGATAGATTACCAGGCTTTTCTTCCTAGCCTATTTCATCTGGAAGCCCTACTGACACCTCTTGGGCATCCTAGCAACACACAGGCCTCCACTGGCAGATGGGTGGTGGCTGCACATGAGGTGCACTGGCTGGGAATCGAACCTGGGTCTCTGCATGGAAAATGAGAATTCTAGCATTGAACCACCACCAAGGTCTCATTATGGTTATAAATGTTGCTATTTAACCTCACTCTTAATACCTGAGAGTAGTCACTAGGATGAGATGTGTTTATTCATTACCCCCACTGCTTGAGTGATTAATACCTATTGCAACTCTTTTTAAAAAGTACAGGTATGGAAACTTGCCCAGGACCACGTTTAATTTCCAAGGTGGCAGACAAGAACACACTGATTTATTTATAGAGAACAACAGATGCTTACTTGCATTTAGAACATGATAAATGACTATTTTATATATATTATTATGTATACAAAAAAGAATCTTACCATGTTATCAGACGTTCAAACTTAAATTATATCTATACATTTTTAAATGTCTGTGACATTTAAAAAGTCCATGTAATTTTCTCATCGTTACTGATACGGACTTTAATTCTGGTAGGTATAAACCCTAGTTTACTTTCTCAGGTATGGTAAACATTTTCTGTTTGGCACAGAATCTAAAACAGAATATATTTTCTACAATTGTGCAATGCATTTATCCTGTAGTTAGGTTTGCTTTTAAATGCCAGTAACTTTTTTTTCTTTTTTTTTTTTTTTTTAATGATTTTGAGTTTTCTTCTATATTTCCCCCACTCTATCTGGGACCACTTATTGTTATCCCTTTCGGAGAGGTCAGCAATGGTAGCCAGACACCATCTAGTTCTTGTCTCAGGGTCATGGAGGCTGGGGTTCATGTGTTCCATTATTGCTTTGAACATTAGTTTCCTACAACTTTGATTTTCTTCACTCTTCTGTGTTCTGGACAGGGAGAGACCACCAGTTGCACCTTAGATTGCTACTGACAAGCTTTTAAGACCCCAGTCACTACTCATCAAAGTAGAATATAGAACACTGTCTTTGTGGACTATGTTATGCCAATTGACCTTAGTGTCCTCTGAGACTGTGGTCCTGAGCTTCCATACCAGTGATTCATTCCCTCAAGATGTTTGGTAATGACTAAGACATTTTCATAACATTGTTCCCTGTATGCTTACTACATTCATGGATACATTTGTAGCACATATAAATACATAGGTAGAGATAGCCTCTGTCAAGCCTATATATATAATATTTATATCTGTGGGTGTGATGCCATTTGAAAGGAGATCTGGTGCTGTAGTGGGTAAGGCATTTGGCTGCTAACCAAAAGATTGGTAGTTCAAACCTACCAGGCATTCCTCAGAAGAAAGATGAGGCAGTCTGATTCTGTAAAGATTGACAGCTTTAGAAACCCAGTGCGGGTCTGTAAGTCAGAATTGACTTGATAGCAGTGAGTTTTGAGTCTCATTCACCTTACTACTCAGATTGAGTGCCTGTCCATGCATCCACTCATAAATTATTGTTATTACTATTATTGCAAGACCACATATGTAATAATAATCACCTTTGTTGCCTTTAATTTCTGTGCTTCTCCCTTGTCTTCCGCTGCATTGCTCATTAAGTGTCAGTTACTTTTATCCTGGAATGTGCTAGCAAAAGTTTCAAGTTTTTGTCTGTGTATATGTTTGAGTGTGGTCTGCATTTGTAGGTCTGTGTGTATGTGTACTATGCGTTATTTTATTGTGTGTTTAATCACAGATTCATGGTTAAAAGGGAGCAAGGGGAGAGGTTTTCAATCTTTCTATTTAGTAGAATCACTTGGGAAACATCTAAAAGTCCTGATACTCAGAGTGCTGAGATCTGAGTAAAGTCTGTAATCTTCCAGTTAACGTTATTCTTCCAATGTCAATTTTCTGGCTTTGATGTTGCACCATAGTTATGTGAGATCTTGTTGTTGTTAGCTGTCATCAAGTCAGTTTTGACTAATAGACTCCACGTGACAGAGCAGAACTGTCCCGTAGAGTTTTCTAGGCTGTAATCTTTATGGTGCAGATCACCAGGTCTTTCTCCTGCAGAGCCACTGGGTGGGTTTGAACTTCCAACCTTTCAGTGGATAGATGAGTGCTTAACAGCTGCAAAACCAAGGCTCCTTTGTAAGATGTTACTATTAGGGATATCTGGATGAAGAGTACAGGGTATCTCTTTGTGCCAACTTTGCAACAACTTTCTGTGAGTCTATAATTATTTTAATATAAAAAAGTTTTAAAATATCTTTTTGTACAGGTGATACTCTGAATTAATTAAATGAGAAGCTCTAGGGGTGGGACTCTACAATGAGTCTCTCTCTTTTTTAAAAAAAAAAAAAGCTCCCTAGGTCCAATAGAGCCTGGTGGAACCACTGAGACTATGGCCCCTAGTTGCCCTTCAGGTCTGGAATTGAACCCACAACTGTGGTTTCCAGCCAAACAAAGTACAGGCATGTGAGTTAAACATTTACCTCAAGTAGACACACGCCCTGGAGAGAACAATCATGGGAGAAGGAAGGGCTGCTTATGCACAGGGAGATAGCTCAGGGTGCAGAAGAGTATGAAGGGATGGACACTGGGAGGAGGTAACTATGGGGAGGAAGTGGGAGGGGAGCTGCTGCATTGTAAATTTTGGTCAATGACATGAGACAAAGTATATGTGAACTGCTGTATGAAAAGTGAATTTACTCTGTAAATCTTCACCCAAATCCTAAAAAAAAAAAAAAAAAAAAGCTCCCTAGGTGATTACAGTGGCCAAGTTAGATGGTCACTGATACTGTCCAACTAGCCACCTGACCTTTAAGTTTTTTTTTTCCATAATCTCTTTACAACATGTATTTGTGTGCTGTCAAGTCAATTCTGACTCATAGCAACCCTACAGGACAGAGCAGAACTGCCCTACAGAGTTTTGTAGACTTTAATCTTTATGGAAGCAGAATACCAGCTCTTTTCTCCTGAGGGGCTGCAGGTAGGTTTGAACCACCAATCTTTCAGTTAGCAGCCTAGTGCTTAACCATTGTACCATGAAGGCTCCTTCCTTACAACATAACTTACTATATTATTAGTAAAAATGCACATTTCAATTACCGAACAAAATATTTAGTAGAGCTTTCTTTCTAATATTCAAGATAAATGTAGAGATTTTTATAGGGAAAGATGATATATGTTTCAGACAGAATATTATATTCACTTTGTAAATAATTCTTATATTTTATATGAATGGGCATAAGCTATTCCTAAGAATTTCCTAGAAACTGTTGATAGCGGCAGGAATCGAATATGTTATGGCACAAAGACTTAAGTAATTACTTGTTGTTGTTGTTATGTGCTGTTGAGTCAGCCCTGACTCATAGCGACCCCTCCTTGGGTTTCTGAGGCAGTATCACTGCGGAAGTAGGATTGCCCAACCTTCCTTCCGGGGAGTGGCTAGTGGGTTTGAACCGCCAGCTTTCTGGTTAGCAGTCAAGTGGGTTAATTATAATTTAGGAGCTCTGGTAGCATAGTACCTAAGGCACTTGACTGCTAACCAGAAGGCTGGCAGTTCAAACCCGCCAGCCACTCCTCGGAAGGAAGGTTGGGCGATCTACTTCCATAGGGACACTGCCTCGGAAACCAAGGAGGGGTCGCTATGAGTCAGGTCTGACTCGACGGCACATAACAACAACAACAACAATTATAATTACCTGTATAAGTACCTGTATAAATACTTTTGCCACAATTAAAGCTAGTCATTAATAAAAGAATGTTTTATTTGTTGTTCACTACAAATGCTTCAGCTTTAAAACTTTTGCAAAGTACAACCAGAGTTTGTCTTCCCAAACACGCATAATAAAGGCAAAAGACCTTAACTTAGAGATCAGCCTGAAATGCCAATACATTTGCAATAAATTCACTTCTCAATCTAAATTCCTGTGCCTCAGGTCTTCAGTGCTGTGTATCAGGCCTATGTGAAATTTGTTCTTAAAATTCTCTGGAAATCCTGTTCATCATCCATATACATGCAGGCTGAGAAAAAAATATTGCAAAGCAATGGAAAATCATGAAGTGAGGGAAATTCATCATTAGGTTATTGCTGCCCGCATTGACAAAATAGAGCACTTTTCAAATATTAAGGCAAGTTGTGAGTGTTCCATGTGTCAGAAAACCTGTAGAGATTTCTTAAGAGACTAAATCAGTCATGCAGCTCCCATCACCAGTGGCTTAAAACATCCATCCAGGATGGCTCTCCAGAAGCAGTAAGTCATTCCGTAAGGAGGGAATATAGAATACCACTTTAAGTAATAAGACTAGCTCCAAAGGACCAAACCAAAACAAAACTCACTGCCGTTGAGTCAGATCCAACTCATAGCAACCCCTCCTTGGACAAAGTGAAAATGGAAAGAAAAAAAAGTGAGAAATTCTTTTTTCCACAGTAGTAATACCACCTATGTGTATGTCCACATATAAAAGAAGCAAAATTTGGTATTAACTAATTAATTTGGTATCATATACTACAGCTTCCACTGACATCTGTCACCAAACAAGCATGAGAAAAAGGGTGTTGGTCAACCACCACGGGAGTAGGTCTATTATATCTAATTCAGGTCCTTAACAACATACAGTCATGCTTTGCAGACTGTATTGTGTCCCACATTCACCTGAGGGTCTTGTTAAAATGCAGATTCTGATTCAATGAGTTAAGGATGGCCAGCAGGGTCTGCATTTCTAATAAGCTCCCAGAGGATAATGATGCTGCTGGCCCTGGGCCATGCTTTGAGTGACCTGGCACTACAACAATATTGTCTGGGAAATCAGCTGGCCAACTTGTGCCATTATATTACTAGGGTGACCAGGCTGCAGTTGTCCTTAAAAAAAAAAAAAAAAGAAAAATCTCATTACCAACACCTTCAGCATAGTGTGTGCCTGGGCGGATTACTCAATAAGCAAGGTAAGCATGGGCTTATTTGTGCTTATTTACTAATCTGTAGTGAACAGTTTCCCACGTTTTCACCATACCTATCAGGAACTGTAAATCTAAAAAGAGGTCTTGATTCTGTAGGAAGGTGTTGTAGGATTAGGAAAGAGATGCCAGCCATACCTAGAAGCAGAATTTTTGATGTGGTAAACAATGTGAAATTGTTCATTACAGACTAGTAAGTAAGCACAAGTAAACTTATTGTTATCTTGTTTATAGGGTAATCCAACACCGATTGTGTGCTTTTTAACAGTGGCATCAACACAGTTACATTGCAAGGGATAGATAGCATAGTGAAAGAGAAAATGATAAAATTATGCCCCAGGCTTTTTATCTTAAATAACTTTTAATGTTTTTCTTCTATTAAATATTAAGAATTTTACCCGTTGAAAAAGTATAAATAGAGACAGAAATTTAAAATTTTGGATTATTCAAAATCTTGAATTTTTCACTGAATATGGTACTTTGGTTCCTTGTACATCCCAGTGCTTACCCCGTCTTTGGTAGATTTCTCTTCCACCCACTGCTACACCCAGAATGAAAGCAGACAAGAATCTCTTTTCTCAGGGGAAAGGCTCATCACTTTATGGAATTTAGTTTCTTTGTGCCATCAGCTCTCAGGATTTTAAAAAATATATATATGATTTTGTATCTTGTGTACCTTCTTGTTGAGAGAGTGGTGTGATGGTTTCCTATAACTTTCTGCATTTAACTGGAAGTGAAGTTTCTGTGGGAGACTTTTTAAAGGTTCTTGCTTTCAAGGAAGACTGTTCCTAGTAATGTTTTCACCAGTCGGATATTGACAGTTCCTTTTATAACTCCATCAGAAACAACAGTGTCACAATTTAGATGCACATTGCAGAGCCATGCTTATGGAAAACTCTCTCTTTGATAATTGGATTATGATTCCATTACTGGGATTCTGCATCTTTTTCTCCACCTTGCCTTCCATACCTGGTGTTCGAGAGACACGGTACAAAAAAACCTCTTAGCCCTGGTGGTGCAGTGGTTAAATGCTCTGCAATGGACTGAAAGGTTAGTGGTTCAAACCCACCAGCTGCTCCCTAGGAGAAAGCTGTTGGCAGTCTGTTTCCATAAAGATTGCAGCTTTGGAAACCCTATAGAGCAGTTCTACTCTGTCCTATAGGGTCGCTATGAGTTGGAATCAACTTGATGGCAATGGGTTTTTTTTTTTATTCTTTCTTCTTAGGCTGGCCCTAGAGTGGTTAGAAATACAGAGGACATTATTCTATGACCCTGAGTGCCATTTTTAGGTAGGAGGAATCATCTTAAAATAAAGTACAGGGCATTAGCAGTCTGTAGCTTAATGAGATCCAGTAACATAAGGTATTTTTAGTATTTTGTTTCTTACATATAATCCTGACGATTTATATGAAATCTTGCCAGTCATAATCACTGTTATTAAATCTGGTAGCGTAGTGCCTAAGGCACTTGACTGCTAACCAGCAGGCTTGCGGTTCAAACCTACCAGCCACTCCTTGGAAGGAAGATGGGCAATCTCCTTCCGTAGTGATACTGCATCAGAAACCCAAGGAGGGGTCGCTATGAGTCGGGTCTGACTCAACGGCACATAACAACAACATTATTAAATCAGATTTTTCTTTTAAATCATGAATTTCACTAAAAATCTTTTCTGACCTTATTCATTTGGTCATTTTTGTTTCCTGCTCTTTTCTCTCTCGCTCTATTTTTTCCCATGGTCTCTATCTTGACACATGGTATTGTACATCAAATACAAATATGGTTGCCTGCTCACTTGTTCATTTTAAAGGATCTTCAAATTTAATTAAAAATTGAGCAACTTTCATATCCAAGGATTAAATCCTCTTGCTTCTGGTTCTATTCCCATTTGGCTTTTGATTCTGTATAAAACTGGGCTTTGCATTCATAGCACTTACGTGCTTAAACACACACACGAACAACACATGCTGTATTAGTTAAGGTAGTGCTTTATACACTACACTCTCAAGGGCTTACCAAAGGAGAGTTTATTTCTCCCTCGTATAAAATTCCATTGACAGTATTATGGGAGAGGGCATGAAAGGATAGCGATGTGCTTCATGCAGTCATTCAGAGACCTAGGCTGATAAAGACTCTGCCATCTTTAACACTTGGCTTTCAAGGTGAGTTTGAAAGAAGAGTAAGAATTATCTTACATGGGGGAGTTTTATGGACCAGTCCTGAAAGTGGCATACATCATTTCTGCTCACATTCCATTGGCCAGAACTTAGTCACAGGACCATACTGGGACTGGGAATTGTAGGCCTGATGGAGCAACCACTTCCCATCTGTATACTAGGAAAGGGGAATACCTTTAGTGGACTTTGAGCTGCTTCTCTGTTTACCCATAAAGATATCTGAGACTTTATGGTTGTACTTCTTAGTTCTTCTGATATAAATCTCTGGGACTCTTAAAGCTTGAGGAGTTAAGGAGTTAGGGTAGTAGGGGTAGGAGACTTTATGCTAAGCATCAAAGACTAAAGCTAATGAAGCTACCTACCTTCTAGAGTAGAATCTCAAGTACATTGCCATCAAGTCACTTCTGACTCATAGCAACCCTATAGGACAGACAGAGTAGAACTGCTCCATAGGGTTTCTAAGGCTGTAACTGTTTATGGAAGCAGATTGCTACATCTTTCTCCCATGGAGCACCTGGTAGGTTCAAACTGCCAACCCGTTTGATTAGAAGCTGAGCACTCAGCTACTGTACCACAAGGGCTCCTTTCTAGAGTAGAGGAGGCTCAAAAATCATCCATCCATGTAAGGAACTAAAGTGTTACTATCTTGTCATATCATTTGTTCCTTCGTTCCCTTAACAGACATTATCTTGAATTCTTGCTTAATGCCAAACAATGTGCTAAGAGCTGAGGAAACAAAGATGAATAAAACATTGAAGCCATGCAGTGGGTAAGAAGTATAATGGATTTATGTGCATTATGTATTGTAATGGAGGAGGATGACTTTCCATGAAGGTAGCACAAAACCTCATAGTGTTATGTATCCATTGAATTTCTAACATTTTTCTTCCTACAGTCTTGTATGTATGTATAACTTTTGGCTCCAACTTTGCATTCCACTCTCATGAGAAATAGGATCATATTTTCTTACCAGAAAGATCTCTCTGGCCAAAGATTGTTTGCAGGATGGATTAAATAGGGGTGAATGTAGGGGCAGGGAGAGTCCAAAGACTAATAGCTTTCACTTGTTCTCTTTTCCCTATGGAATAAAATTTAAATTCCTACTCATCACTCTGAAAGCCCTTCATGCTCAGGTCCCTGCCTAACAGTCTAGCTGCATTTCCCATGTATCCCTTAATCCTTAACTCCAACTAGGCAGTTATACAATATTGGGCTACTCATAGTTTCTTTCATATTTCGATACTGCATCTTATGCCCTTCCCTACGCTTAAATTCTCATCTCCCTGCTTGTCTTACCTTTCAAGGTACAACAGAATCCTCCCTCCTCAGGGAAACCTTCTCTGGCTCCCATTTTCTACACCACAGACTTGGATACTCCTTCTCCTGTGTTCATACCACATTTTTCCTATCTCATTGTAGTAAATGTATATTTTATGTCATATTGTTTACTACCTTCTCTACCATGAATTTCTTGAGTAAAGTGACAGTGATTTGTTATCTTCCTACTTCCAGTGGCTAGCTTTGTACTATACACATGTTGTGTGTCATCAAAGTCAGTTACAACTCATAGCAGTCCTCTATGACAGAGTAGAACTGCCCCATAGGATTTCCTAGGCTGTAATCTTTGTGGGAGCAGACCACCATTTCTTTTCCTCTGTAGAGCCATTGATGGGTCTGAACCTCCAAACTTTTGATCTTCTGAGCATTTAACCATTGCATCACCAGTGCTCCTTCTGTATTCAATAAATACTCATTTAATGGATGAATGTGTGCATTGATGAATGACTTAATAAATTCCAATTATAGGAAACAACCTGAGCAAAGCAGAGGGTTTTTAATAATACCTGAGAAGTTCAGTTTGAAGAATAGCATGTGTACAGAGGAGAAGTTGGGAAAAAAATGGCTAGAGAAGTAGATTGGGATCATCATATGAAGATAGCCTATTAATTCTGGCAGTAATAGGAAAGGAATGGAGGTGTTTGAGCCAAGGAAGTGATATGATCAGAACTGGTCCTCATAAAGATGAATCTGGAAGTGCTGAGTAAGAAGATAGGACAGATTCTCTTAACTCAGTTTTGGTTTGAAAAAATGTCTAGAGATCCCTGATTGGCTTGGCTTGGCTTGGTCAGGGCCTCTCCCAAACTAGTTCAGCATGGCCATGAATACAAGCCTTGTAAGAACATGGCAATCTCCATGAGAACCACACATTTCCTGGAGGGACAGGAGGAGCAATTCTTGGAGATGATGATTCCCAGAAGACAGGAGTTCTGAGAAAATAGTCTATTTAGTTTCATCTCTGTAATTTTTCAAGTGTGTCAGCATCTTAGACTTAGTAGTTAAAAAAAAAAAAAAAAAAAAAAAAACAAACCTGCCATCAAGTCTCTCCCAACTCATAGCAACCCCCTTTGGGTTTCCAAGGCAGTAAATCTTTACAGAAGTAGATTGCCCAGTCTTCCTTCTGCGGAGTGGCTGGTGGGTTTGAAATGCCAACTTCTGCTTAGCAGTCAAATGCCTTAGGCACTATGCCACCAAAGCTCCTTGTATAAAATGTACCATCTGATTCAGATATTCAGGAAGGAGAGAGGGAAATCCATCTTAAAGAATGAATCAAAGTACTGGTAGAAACTTGAAACCGGGAAGGAATATAAGGAAAAGAAAAAATGGCATGGGCTTCTTAGGAGTGCCACTGAGGGATTGGCTGTACGATTTTTGTGATTTCTCAGCAGAAGGGATTGCTAACTGGGCAGTGGTGGTAGAATGTAGACAGTCCCCGAGTCTGACTGAGGACATCACAGCTGCTGCATAGCCTGGACCTTCAGCAGAAATGGGGAAGTTTGCATTCTGTGTTCTTCCTTCTCCCCTTTTGTGTCCCTCTCAGGTCTCATGGACCTTCATGCCTGCACCCCACCATCCCCATTGCCCCGTGACCTGAGATATGTTAATTTGCCTCATTCTCCCTCCCTAGGTTTACTTTTGTTCTTAGATGCAAGAAAGTCAGCTTCAACTCTGGTGACTCCATGCACAACAGAACAGAATCGTCCCCAGTCCTGCACCATCTCCATCATCCATTATAGATTGTACTTTTTTTGATCCTGCTAAAGGGGCAAGGAGATGGCATCTTCTGACCTCCTCTAACTTCACAAGAGGAAGATAGAATCACCATCAGCAGCCCAAGGCCTGTTCCTGTGAGGCCAGACATGCCACCACCCTTCAGGCCTCTTACCATCCTTGACATCAACTGTCCTTCCCTTGGCACCCACCACCTATTTGCTGGGTTCAATAATTGGCTGCAGTGGCCACACAGAATTCACAGATTATGGGGTTTATTAGGGAAGCAACAGGCTATAATTCAAACTCAGGAACATACTCAGGATACACTTCTTCGATCAGAACAGTCTCCCCTCTGCTGTGTCCTTAGACATGCCTCTCTGGCCCTTGGCCTCTCAGCTTGGCCTCTGCCTCTGTGGGCCAGGTAAGCCTGCCACTCTGTCCTGTGCTTCTTGGTTCCACTGACACCATCTCTCAGCCGGCAGCAAGGTTGTTTTTTTTTTTTTTTTTTTACCTTGCCTCTAGGAGAGCTCATTTTAAACCTGGCAGAGTAGCAAAACTAGCCATTCCCAATATCAGAGTTCTGTGCACCTGAGAGAGAGCAAACTTCCCCAGAAGATTACTTCACTTAGTGCTGCACCAACAGAAATACCCCAGGTGGATGACTTTAACAGTCAGGAGTTTAAAAGCTGGTACTCAGTTGCTCACAGCAAATTCCACCACAAAGTTAATTGCCAGTCTCATTATAGGGAATTACTACTACCAGCTGCCCAGCCAAGTTGACACATATTTGCATGGTCCCACCCAGTAATGCAGTGGGAGTTACAAAAACTATGGCTAGAAAAGCCATATCATGTAATTCACTACACCACAGATCCGTAATGTTATCATTGACTGATTTTTGCAAGTGGATCACCAGGACTTTCTTCTTAGTCTGGAAGCATTACTGAAACCTGTTCAGCATCATAGGAATGCATAAGCCTCTACTGATAGATGAGTGGTGGCTATGCTTGAAATGTATTGGCCAGGAATCAAACTTGAGTCTCCCACATGGAAGATGAGAATTCTACCACTGAATCACCAATGTCTTGTCACTTTCCTTTACAGAGACCTATTTTATAGACTTGTTTTGTGGCCTTGTCACTGTCAGCACCAGTTTTCAACTCTTCCTCAAAACAAAAATATTCCACTCATTCATTCATTCAACACACATTCATTGAGCTCTCACTGTCTGGCAGGCCTTATTCCAGGTACTTGGAGATGTAACAGTGAGCAGGTAGGAGGAGCCTTTCCCTCATGGAGTTTGCATTCCTATGTTGGAGATAGACAACAGAAGCACAAATATGTAATGTCAGTTGGTGATGAGTCCTTTGAAGAAGGAGCAAGGAGAAAAGTGAGAGGCATACTAATTATACAAGCTGATCATGGTAGGCCTCTCTGAGGTGAAATGTGAGCAGAGACCCAAATGCCATGGAGGGGGAAGCCGTGCTAAGATCAGGATAAACAGCCTTCCAGGCAGAGGGAACAACAAGCACAAGAGACTTGAAATGAGAACATGTTTTGTCTGTGATAGCCAGACCTAAGTGGAGTATCATACAAGAAGAAATGCAGATGGCTCTAAACCATGTATGTACATGCTCTACCTTTCTCATAATAAGAGTGATACAAACTAAAATGGAAGACTGTTGGTGCATGATTAAGGCATTTTGCTTATATGGACAGTTACAGAATCTGAAATGGCTTGAGGAAACGTAGAGCATTTATTGGGACAATGCTAGAGTAGTCCACGAATGGAAAGATCCTTAAATGTGTTCATAATAAAGAGAAATGCAACTTAAGGCTTCACTGAGTTAAGCATGTCTTACTTACCTAGCAGAAGGGCAGATGTCCCTGCAAGGCTGGGATGTTGCTGGTGGGGAAGCAAAATAATACAACCCCATTATCTTAGATATCTAGATGTCTAGATATCTGTTATAACAGAAATACCACAAGTGTGTGGCTTTAATAAACAGAAATGGATTTGTTCACAGTTTAAGAGGCTTGTTGTTGTTGTTGTTATGTGCCGTCGAGTCGGCCCTGACTCATAGTGACCTTTCCTTGGGTTTCCGAGGCAGTATCACTACAGAAGTAGGATTGCCCAACCTTCCTTCCGAGGAGTGGCTGGTGGGTTTGAACTGCCAGCCTTCTAGTTAGCAGTCAAGTGCTTTAGCCACTATGCTACCAGAGCTCCTAGTTTATCGGGGCACCAGCTCTTAGAGAAGGGCTTTCTCTCTCTGTTGGCTCTAGAGGAAAGTCCTAGTCTCTTCTGAGCTTCTGCTCCTGAGAAATCTTCATGTGGCTTGGCATCAGTCTTCCCCACCTCTGCATCCTAGCTTTTTTATTTAATCTCTTTTACATCCATCTCAAAAGAGATTGACTGAAGATATATCTATGCTAATCCAGTCACATTAACATAACAAAGACAACCCATTCCCAAATGAGATTATAGCCACAGGCATAGAAGCTAAGATTTATAACACATTTTTTGGGGACACAATTCAGTCCATAACACCAATAGAGGAGAATTTGATCTAGCAATATTACACATGCACTTGCTTTTTAACCCAGAAATTCCACTTCCAAAAGTCTGTCCCAAATATACAATGGCAGAATATGAAAAGACATGGGCAAAGTCTATCCATTGCAATGCTATTTAATAGCCAAAAAGTGTAAACAACCCAAATGTCCATCAGTAGGGAACTAATTGCTCAAACTTTGGTAAAGTTGCATCGTGGAGTACTATACAACTATGAAGAGGAACAGTATTATTTCTACATATTATTATGGCGTGATCTACAGAATCACATTTTTAGAGGAAGACAAGGTGGGGAAAAAAGTATGCAAAGTATGCTATTATTTATCTAAGAAAGGGAAGGAATATATAAATGTATTTTTTTCTTAAATGAGAAAAAGGATAACAAAAATAATAGTTATCTGTAAAGGGAAAAAGGAACTATAGAAGAGAGGAATATAAGATATATCTCTATGTAACTTAGTAATCTTGACTTTGGAACCATGTGAATATTTTACATAATTATAAAACCACATTAAATTTAAAAGGAAAAGAAATCTTAAGAATCAAAAGTAAAATGAAATAAGTGAACCTAACTCAGTATTCAGTTCATGGAAAAGACCAGCTACTCCAAATATGTACCTCTATTTGGGCTATATTTTCAAGACAAAAAAATAGGAGAAAAAATCTTAAACTGGGCATGATAGTGTTGATATTGTTATTCTGAGGCTATTGTGCATGTAGTGTGGGGTAAAACAAAATGAGTTATTATGTTGTTGGTAAAACCCAGGTTTTTTGGTGTGGAAGAAAAGGGATATAGACTGATGCAGCAAAATCTTGTAGTCCTGGAATTGAATTGGCATTATCAGTCTGAACTCATTATGTATTTCATCTTAAAAATATATTTATATATTTCCTAACTCTGTCTCCTGGGAAGGCCTAAAAACAAGAACAAAGCCAGTGCAAAGAGCATTTCCAAGTATATAGATTGTGATCTTAAAATACACTGAAATACTGACTAAATGGAACCAGGGCTCCTTGAAGAAATAGCTGATTCCTTATCTGGGGCAGGAAGTGGACAAGATGAGTCTGGAACATCTTGTCATACCAGAAGGCAAAATAGCTGTCAAAGACTACTGGGATCTTGTCAAAAGAACTTGGAAGCCAACTTGATTCGACTCCCACTTGCCAAATACGTGCAGTTTCAGCATCGATAAGATAAAAACTGCAATGAATTGAAACCCATCAAATATGTTTAATCCATGAGTTCATAATGATACTTGAAAAAACTCACTGAAGCTCCTTAAAGGAAAATAGGAAAGCAAGTCATTGTTTTGAAAACTAGTTAATAAAGGAAAAGAATCAAGCATTTATTTTGCCTTTTCTTTCATAACTGTAGTCAGGGTAACTAAATAGTAAATGAAAAGTACATCTTCTTAATGGAAGTATTCCATGAATAAATGAAGAAGGAGTACTGTCATCTTGTAATGCCTATTGAATGAATGAATCTAAGCATTGAACGTGAAAGGTTGCTAATATCACAAAAGAGAGATAGCCAGGCATTAAGAACCCCTAATGGAAGTATACAACCCATCTGTGAAGGAGTCTTGTCAAGTCTGAATCTATCAAGCCTTTGGATCTAACTAGCAGGGTCTGCAGGCAACAAAGAAACAGGATAAATGACACTATGTGGAGTCTATCAAGAAGATACAGACTGGAGGAAATTCTAAGAAACACTAACGTGATGGTTTCCTCATCACCAACCACAAGAAACTGCAAGGAAGAAGAGAGAGAGAGAGAGGGAGAGAGAGAGTGTTGGAGGAGGACTCTCTAGATTATAAGAGACATATTAACTACCCTCAATGTATGGCTCTTGTTTGGCTCCCAATTTAAATTTTTAAAAAAAGAAAAAGTTAAAGACAGAAAGGAAGGAAAGGGACAAGATGGGAGGAGGAGAAGGGGAGGAAGGGATCACTTGTAAGACAGTTGTTGTTGTTATATGCCCTCGAGTCGGACCCGACTCATAGTGACCCCTCCTTGGATTTCTGAGGCAGTATCACTACAGAAGTAGATTCCCCCATCTTCCTTCCGAGGAGTGGCTGGTGGGTTTGAACCACCAGCCTTCTGATTAGCAGTCAAGTGCCTTAGGCACTACGCTACCAGAGCTCCCATAGACAGTTGAGAAAATGTGAACAGTGATAGGATATTTGATGATGATAAGGAATTTTGCCTTCTGGGATGTGGGGTGTTAGGCACTGTGGTTTAAAAAGAGGAATTCTTGTCTTTTAGAGATAACTAATGAAATATTTGAGTAGAAGTTGACTCTACTGGCAACTAACAACAGCGATGGAAAGAGTTACATATGAAATTATTTGACATCAGCCATGTGCTTCCAAATAATCTAGAATGAATGGGGAAGTGACAGGGATATAGAGCAGTGTTCCTCAGATTTTAGCTTGCATCAGTATTACCTGGAGAGGTGGTTAAAATACAAGTAGTGTGCCTCACCTCCAGTTTTTTATTCAGGCCTTAGTTGAGACTCAAGGATTTCTTAGCAGTTCCTTGGTGATACTGCTGTTGATACTCTTGGTCTGGGACCACACTTTGAGAACCCCTTGCAGAGAGGAAGCAAGATTGGCCACGAGTTAAATATTCTTGAACCTGGGTCGTGGGTACATGTATTATCTTACTCTCTAATTTTGTGTATCCTTGAGATTTTCCATAATAAACATTAAAAACAAACTTCAATGATCCAGAAAGTCACGCAGAAGGAGCAAAGCCGTTGACAACTCTAGCTGTAATGGAAACTTCTGTGCTCATTAGCAAAACAGACTTGGCTGCTGCTGCCCCAGCTACCTCTGGTACTAGAATTTGCGTACTTGGTGGTGACTATGAGTTTAGCTATCATTTCTCTTAGAGAATTGCCTGGCCTGAGGAACAAGAGAAATGGCTGCAGTCTCAGGAGATCTGCATTTATGCTGTGTCCATTTCCTCAGTGAGGTCAGTCATTGGAAAAGCAGTGGTTCAGGTGAATCCCAAGATTTTCTGGCCACTGGTAAGGGTACTCCTATGCAAGGGCTCACCTGTCATGGATCAGGGGTGATTGCCGCATTCCCATGTCACAGAGGACATCATTTCCTGCTCTTGGTCAAATTAAGGTCGATCAACCTCTGATCAGGAATTGGCTTTATGGCATATAGCAACAAGAGCAACTTGACTTTTGGAGTCCCCAGGTGGTTAAACACAAACAGTTAAGCACTTGACTATTAATTGAAAGGTTGGAGGTTTGAACCCACTTAGAGGTGCCTCAGAAGAAAGTCCTGGCAGTCTGCTTCCAAAAGCCACAGCCTTAAAAACCCCATGGAGCAGTTCTGCTCTGCACATATGGGTCACCGTGAGTCAGAAATGACTTGACAGCAATGGCACAGTGGATAAGTGCATGTGCTTGGCTGGTAACCAAAGGTCAACACTTTGAACTCACCAGCCACTCTGTGGGAGAAAGATATGTCAATCTTTTTTCATAAAGATTACAGCCTTCAAAACTTTATAGGGCAGCTCTACTCTGTCCTATAGCATCGCAATGAGTTGGAATCAATTTGATGGCAATGGGTAATATCAACAACACTTTGCCATTTACAATCCATTCATTTATTTATCCATTCATAATTCAGATATTAAAGTACCTCTTAACTGCTAGGTACTCTTCTAGCCCCTGGGGATAGAGCAGGGAATAGGACAGGAAAAAATATCTGTTTTCATAGAGATGAAATTCTACATGGGGAGACAAGCAATAAACAAGAAACAGATGATCAGGGTAGTTCAGATAGAAAAGAGTGCTATGAAGAAAACGAAAATGAAAATTCCAGGATAATGATATTGACTGTGTGTGTGGTGTGCATGCACACGTGTGTGTGCTCTTGTGCGCACATACTTTATTTTGGGCAATGAGGAAAAGCCTCCGAAAGGAGATGATATTTGAGCTGAGAGTTGGATGATAAAGAGCTAGCCATGAGGAGATCTGAATATTTTCAGACAGAAGGAATAGTAAATGCAAAGGCCCGGAGGTGAGAAAGAACTTGGCATTTTGAGAAGACATCAAGAAGAGCAGTAGGGCTGAGATACAGAAAGCAAAGGGGAGAATGGTATGAGATGAGGGAGGGGAGAAAAGGCAAGGGTCAGGGCATTTAGACCCTTGTAGCTAATAGTGAGGGTGCTTACAGATCCCAGACACCACCAAGGCTGCCAGCCATCCTCCTACCATAAAAGGTATGTTCCCTCTAGAGAAATAGGGAAACACTCCAGAGGCTCTGCTCTATAGGAGAATGACTATATCGATGAGCTGATTCATTGGCCAACGTATTAAAGAAACAATTTTATTTCAACATCATGCAAAAGTTCTTTTACCCTACAAACCACTTTGCTCTCGATGCCTATCACTCCACTCTAAGAACACTATTTATTCAACATAAAGTTTTGTCCCGTTAAAATACAGATTCCTCTGGCATGAGTAACACTATGAATGATCAGTCACTTGGTGCTAACATAAATGAACTGAGAACTATGTCCTTGAGAAGATATTTAAAAAGAGGAGAGCAAAAAGTTAGTGTGTGCTTGAGTCTCAGGAAGAATCTCCAAGGCAGGAACAAATCCAAAAGGGGAAACTGAGGTTCCATCAGAACAAACTACCTATTTTGCAGTCTTGAGTGGGCTGTGCTTCCTGAATAGACTAATATCCTCCCGCCAAAGATTCATTACAGGAGGGCTCTTTTCCCTGAAGCAAAACATGTGTATCCTGTACAGCTCTTTCCTAAACAGAAAGTGTCAAGTAATTTGCAGTACATCCTAGGCAAACAGGGTGCAGAGTAGAATGAGTTGCTCCTGCTGCCCTGTTGCTCCTTGATCAGCTCTGGATACACATGCTGTCCCTCATCATGAATGGATAGATGTACTCACTATCACTGACATGATGTAACATTCTGAATGACTGTGAAACAGTGCTGTCCTGGAGGTAGCCTGAGCTGCCCAAGTAAACCAGTTGTGCACATCTCTTCCCAAGTTTGTGTTCAGTGATGGCACATTAAAAAAAAAAAAAAAAAAAATCCTCACTGCTGTCGAGTCAATCTTGACTCATAGCAACCCCTCCTTGGGTTTCCGAGGCAGTATCTCTACGGAAGTAGATTG
>NW_006921621.1:10972389-10983621 GCF_000298275.1 Orycteropus afer afer
TGCCCAACCTTCCTTCCGAGGAGTGGCTGGTGGGTTTGAACCGCCAGCCTTCTGGTTAGCAGCCAAGTGCCTTAGCCACTATGCTACCAGAGGAAACCTTAAAAAGTAAATGTCAGGTTATATACCATGGCATATTAAAAAAAGAGCTATTCTTTTCTTTTGTCTCTTGAGTAGATGCTAATGGTATTCAAAATTGTACTCATCTTTATATATACTTCACATCTTAAGATATATTTATGTATGTATAGTAGTCCCTGGGTGGTACAAATGGTTAACATGCTTGGCTGCTACCTGAAAGTTTGGAAGTTCACGTCCACCCAGAGGCTCATCAGAGGAAAATCCTGGCAGGCTACTTCTGAAAACTCAGCCATTGGAAACCCTTTGGAACACAGTTCCACTCTTCCACACATGAGGTCTCCATGAGTCAAAATCAGCTTAATGGCTACTAGTTTTTTGACTAACATATAGAATCCATTTAAGGAACCCTGGTGGTGCAGTGGTTAATCACTCAGCTGCTAACCAAAAGATTGGCAGTTTGAACCCACCACCTGCTCTGCTGGAGAAAGATGTGGCAGTCTTCCGCCTAAAGATTCCAGCCTTATAAACTCTGTGGGGTAGTTCTCGTCTGTTCCGCCGGGTCGCTGTAAGTCAGAATCAACTCAATGGCCATGGGTTTAGACCCCATATACCTTCTCAAAAACTTTGACACTAAGGACCCCTGAAAGCTTTGCATAATCTACCTCAACACCCAGTTAGATTTAACCCCTTCTTGTGCCTTATTCCCTATTCTTTCTTTCTTTTGGGCCTTTCTAAGTGTTCCCCCTCCCTAGAGTTCTTCCCTTAATGCTTTTCTATCTGCTAAAGTCTTATCCTTGTTTCAAGGTCAGCACAGAAGTCATGCCCTCCTCCTTGACACTCATCTGCCACAGCTCCCTTTAGCCTCTGTTGCTCTTCCTACAGTGCTCCCATTGAATGCTGTCCACACCTCCTCAGACACCACTACCACTGCCTCATTGTATAAGTGTTTATCTCCACGTTTCATTTCCTCACCTGAGTTTTAAGCTCCCAGAGGATAGTGACTATTGTTTATTCATCATTTTATCCTTAAAAGCATCTGGTAGAGAACTTTGCACACCACTCAGTGTTAGTTGAATTATGGACCTGCATATAGACTCCGTTTACCCACAGTGTCCTAGACAACATAGTAAGTACCACATGAGCATACACACACACATACACTCACACACACACAATTTCATCAGTCTAAATATCTGTATTTGTGGGCTGATTGCATTTAGCATAGATAATGCTTTGTTGAAGGAAAACACTGGGCTCGAATGTAGTCCAATGAGGACCAACCACAAAACTTCTACCTTTAGTCTAAAATGTGAGTTTCTCATCTGCATGTAAAACTGGAGCACTCTGTCCAATTATGTGTTAGAAAGGCATCCATCTGTTACAAATCATGATGTTTTGATGGCCACAGAAAATGCAACCTTGCTTCTACTGGGAATAGATCCTGCTAGAATGTTAGGGAGTCCTATTGGGACTTTCATAACTAATGATAAAAACCAACCTGATATTTTCCTTTGTGCGTTCCTGCTGTGGAAAAAAAAAAAAAAAAAAGCTTTTCCTGTTGGGTTGATTCATTCTTTCAGCAAATATTATGTACTTGTTCCAGTAGGTGCACTGCTAAAAGCTGTAGATATAAAAGTGAGTGATCCACAGCCCTGCTCTTCAGGGCTTCACAATTGGAAAGGAGGCTGAGGAAGCAAAGGGACGTGCTCAGAGTCTCAGGTGAAATAGACCCCAGAGCTGTGACAGTGATTCCCATCAGTCCGTTTGCCCATTAGACCCTGCCATCTGCCCCCATGTGAGACATAACCACTTTCCAGGGAACGCTTTTGGTTTGAATGACCTTGGAGACAGCCTGAAATCCCGGGCTTGGAAGGGCACTTTTAGTTACTAGTCTGTACTTAAGTGCTTCGAATAGAATTTCACCAACCTCTAATTATCTCCTCTTACCAGGCTGCCTAAACGACTGACGACCAGCTCTTTAGTTGCTCCGGGAATGGATTTCTATTCATCCCGTGCCCGGGATGCATTAGGATGCCCAAGACATGTGTGGCTGCTCCAAGTGGCACGAGGAAATTAACAGAACCCAAGCAATTTACAAAATACCTCAACTTCCTGCTCATCTCGGTGGCAGAAAATTGTCAAATCTTAACCTCAGGACGCTCAAGTGCAGCATTATCCTCCCTCTCCAACCCTATCCCTACAACCCCTGACAAAGCAGAGCCTCTGGTGTCAGATTGTAGCCCCCCCCACACACACACACACACTGCTTTTTGCAAACATAAGCACTAGGCTGAAACAACAGCTATGACTCAGTTCCTAGCTAACGCTGCCTGAATTGATTTAGTCTGAGTTCAGATTTAGCACATAATCATGTTCAATTTGCTCCACTGCACTGCCTGGAGATAAAAGGCTTGTGGTGGTGGTTGGGGGGGTGGGGGGTGATAGCTTCAGCTTGTGTCAGTCTTGGTGGTGATGTCATTGCCATGAGAGAGCCGGGCCGTTCATTACTCCACTGAGCTGTCTCAGACGCGGCGGGCTGCTTGCAGTGGGAGCAGGCTTCAGGTGCCCCAGCCTCTGACCGAGCCTCAGAAACACAGCAGTGCCGAGCCTCTGCCCACAGCAATATCCACTTGGAGGTTCTTCCTAGAACTCGCAACTCCAAGGCTGCCTAACTCTTTACTGAAAATTCAGAAGGGGGAATGCCAGCCCCTAGCATGGACTGTGATGTTTCTACTCTGGTTGCCTGTGTGGTGGATGTCGAGGTTTTTACCAATCAGGAAGTTAAGGTATGCATGTACAATTGTATTTGTCATTATTGCTGGTTGGTACTGGAGCTGCTCGGCAAAGCCTTTTTAGATTAAGGAAATCAGACTTTGTTTCATAGTTTTCAGCTCACAGTCTGCGCTAGAAATGCATGTGGTGAGTGCATGGCTACGTTAATTAGAACGAGTTAGAAGAGGGGCTTGCACGTTATTTTTCAAGGCAAAAAGGCCATTGTCTGTTGTTTCTTGTCCTTTCTGTTTAATAATCCCGGTCATTCCTTTCACAGTAGACATGTTTTCGTATTCTTCTATTGTATCTGTGTCAAAAAGGAGAATTTGTCAGTGCTGAATGTTAAGAGGGGTTTGGAATCAATGATGACACTAAGAAAGTGCATGTAATAAAACATCACGCCCAGGACACACTGACCATGGGGCAATAACCTCTTCATGGCAGGTCACCTATATATGCTCTAATGTGGTCTTCGGATTGATCAAAAGCAGTTCTATAGATGGCAGTTTGAATCTCCCCAGCTCTCTGGAAATTGAAGTTGTAGAGCTGCTGCCTAAATTTTCTTTGTCAGGCACAGGAAGCAAGTCATTTTCCTTGAGCAGTTGTCCATGAGGAAAGTTCAGGCATAAATAAATTTTGCATCTTAAGACTTAGTATTCCATGCTGGTCCTCTCTGATTGTCTGCAGCAGTTGTTTAATTGTCATGGGTAATTGTCCTCTGATGATATTCATTCTCTTTGCTTTTTCCATTTGGCTTTATATTTTGAAGAAGGATTCCACGTTTGGAGGATGGGAATTTGATTTCTCCTCTGATATTTAGTATAAGAGCTAGCAGACGCTTCTTATTTAAACACTTCACACACACACAAAGGACAGTTGTTCCTGGTGTGATGGGAAGGAGAAAAGGGGAATGGCATCGTGTAATCATTTTCCATCTGTGCCTTACTCTTTAAAGGAAGACCCTGAATTCTTTATTGCTGGCTGTGCCGGGGACACCTCACAGGCAAGGATTTATGTGTTACTAGCAAGAGGCTCAGCCATTCAAGAATGCAGTTTTGAACACTCTTTTAAATTAGATTCAAGGATCCAGTTAGTTCTTCCTGTATATTTTAAATTTGTAACCTTATGGTTATCAATTCTTAGGCTGATGCTGGGTAAGTGTCCACCACCTGTCAAATCAAGCTTTAGAAAATGAGAACGTAATG
Organism: Orycteropus afer afer; assembly: GCF_000298275.1. Lineage (NCBI taxonomy): Eukaryota > Metazoa > Chordata > Mammalia > Tubulidentata > Orycteropodidae > Orycteropus > Orycteropus afer. The sequence goes on from NW_006921621.1 coordinate 10,976,445, forward strand.
GTTTAACGCTGCCTCTGGCTGAATCCAGAACTTGAAACATGCATGCAAAGCCTCATAGCCCTGCCAGTCCGACCTGCTGTAAATGTTCCAGAAGGCAGAGCAGTCAGCAGAGCCACACCAGCTTAAAGCCAATTTAAAGTCCAGTGTGCGCAACTGGTAGAGAGGCCTCTTCCAGTCAACTCTGGAACAGAATTAAGTATTAGTGAAATGAAAGTTTGTAGCTCCTTTCTGTTCTCAACAGTTGTTTATGTTTAGGCTCTTGCTTTGGGAAGGTCATAAGATATCTTAAACTTTGGTCTAAGAAATGATAGTGTGAAAGTATTTATTAAGGGACCTGAAATGTGCCAGGCATTGTACTCATGCAAGAAATGTAGTGTCCTCTAGGAGTTTAAAATATGCTTCCGTGATATAGGTATCTGTGATGTAGGCATAAAAATAACTACTTGCCTAATATTTAAAAAAACCCAAAAACCAGTAAATGTTCTGCAGAATTATGGAAAAATAAAGTTCTCACACCTAGTTGTACTGGAGTGGTTGAGATGAGCAAATGGCACTTGAACTTGAAGATGTGTAGATGTTGTTAGGGAAAGAGGGAAGATGTTAAGGGGGGGGTGAGAATGACACAAAAGCATGGAGATGGGAAGGTATGCCATTTTGCAGAGTCCCATCAGTCAGTCCATTTGACTGCAGTAGGTGCTCTCTGTAGGAGATTGGAGCAGGCCAGGGTAAGGACCAAATTAGGAATGTTGATCAGACATTTGTGGAATTTTGTGGGAAGACTCCCACCAGAAATCTGTGTTATATGTCTTTATTTATCGAATAACTCTAAATTACAAGGATGGATTTGTTTCTTTTGGGGATATTACCTAATCTTTCTGTGCCTTAGTTTTCTCATCTGTAAAGTGGGGGGTGATAATAGTTCCTACCATTTTAGTTCAGTAGGAGGATTAAAGAAAATTATACATGTAGAATAATTAGCACCATGCTTAACACAAGTTCAGTGCTGAGTAAATACTAGTTGTCATCATCATCGTTGTTATCATTGCTATCCCTTTAAATATTCTCTGAAGGTGATAGGTTATTTTTGCCAGTTTATTGCAATATCTTATTTCTGGCTGACTATACAATGACAGTCTAGGCCACAGAAAGTGTTCTTTTCTATCCATCCCCCAACATACACACACACATGTGCAACCTAGAAAACATACCATTTCATTTCAGACATGTAGAACCAGTAATTTTAAACAATGATAATAATGTCAAGTAAAGATCTACTTGTGAGAGGGGGTAAAAAAGAAGAACAAATTAAGGCAATTCAAAGAAATGGATTGAGAAAGCCTATATGCTCCTATATGTCACTTTTGAAGATGAGGGTATATCTGACCCAATCATGATATTTTCAATTGTCTCATATGCATGTGAAAGCTGGGCAAGGAAAAGGAGGACTTTTCAAAGAAGAATTGATGCATTTGAATTATGGGATTGGCAAAGAATATTGAATATACCATGGACTGCAGAATGAACAAATCTGTCTTAGAGCAAGTGCAGCCAGAAGGCTCCTTAGAAGTACAGATGCAAGACTCCATCTCTCATACTTTGGACATGTTATTAGGAGAGACCATTCCCCTAGAGAAGGATACCATGCTTTGTAGAAGGTCAGTGAAAAAAAGGAAGACACTCAGTGAGATGGATAGACATAGTGGCTACAATAGTGTGCACAACCATTGTGAAGATGACAGACACAGGACCGGGTAGTGTTTCATTCTGTTGTGCATAGGGTTGCTTTGAATCAGAACTGACTTGACAGCACCTAACAATAACAACAACATATGCACCTTGTTCAAAAGTGAGTGTTGCTTTTTGTCATGAAGAGAGGTTCAAATATAAAATTCTTGGTACTCGAAATTTTTATGAAGGATAGACTTCTTCTTAATTGTGGAAGTAACAGATACACAGGCAAACCAGGTTCCTTTCTTTGAAATCTTTAATACTTACTGTCCAAGAAACGAAGGCTCTTGGCAAAGATCTGCCTTACCATCCTACCTCCACTTGGTTGATGTTGGGCTTGTTTGTCTTCCACCAACCATCCCTTTCTACTCAAGCTGTTCTTGTTAGCTCCCATCAAGACAACCCTTGATGCACAGTGACCCCATGCACAATGGAATGAAATGCTGCCCAGTCTTGTGCCATCTCCACAGTCAGTTGCAGGTTGGACCTTTGTAAACATAGGATTTTATTGACTGATTTTTGGAAGTAGATCACCAAGACTTTCTTCTTCATCCATTTTAATCTGGAAGCTTCACTAAAACCTGTTCAGCATCATGGCAACATGCAAGTCTCCACTAACGGGTGGTGACTACACTCAACAGCAACTAGTTTCTGAATATAGACTGATGGGAAAGCAGACACACCAGAGAGATGCAAAAGACAGGCACCCTTAGCAAGTGCAGTAGTTTAGCTGAAGTGGTCGAGTACAGGACGGAAGGTGGAGGATAGTTTATGCAAATCCAGTGTTTTATTGAATTTAGGCTGCCTCATCCTCATGCTCCTTGGAAGTGAGAATGGCCAGACTTTGTCTCACCTACTTTGGTCATGTTGTCAGAAGGCACCATTCTCCAGAGAAGGATATCATGCTTGGTAAAGTGGAGGGTCAATGAAAAAAGGGGGAGGCCCTCATCAAGATGGATTGACACAGTGGCTGCAACGATGGGCTCAGGTATTGCAAGGATCATGAAGCTGGCACAGGACTGGGCAGTGTTTCATTCTGCTGTGCATAGGGTCGCTATGAGTCAGAGACAACTCGATGGCACCTAACAACAACAACATCCTCAATGGTGAATATCACTTTGTTGCATGGAGCTCTTCAATCTCCAATTTCCTAAATTTTGCCAAAGCTAGAGCAACAGTTCCAAAAAGTGCAGGAAGTCAGGCAGATGGATCTCCACCATATTTGTCTCCCAGGCAATTCCATTGACAATGTGGTCAACTTGGCTCTCTGCTTTATGGCATAACACTGCTTAGTAAGATGAAGAAATTTGAAGGCCTCAATAGAAGGAAAGTGATATGATGAACTATGGAATTTGTGCAGCATTGGTTTTCTCTAATAGTCTTCTCAGGTTTCTGAAAATAGCCTTTCTTTATCACAAGGAGCCAGACCCTTTGGAAAATAAAAGAGATCTAAAAATTGGTAATGAAACTTACATTTCACTTTAGTCCAGTGGTTCTTAAACCTGAGTGCACATTGGTATCCTCTAGAGAGCTTTTAAAAATATTGACAATACCCAGGCCCTGTGCCCAGAACTTCTAACTTAGCTGGTCTGAATGGAGCCCATGCATAGGTATTTTTTTTAAAAAAGCTATCCCATGTGATTATTGTAGGTAGCCAATGGCCTGTATTCTAGGCATGGGTGAGGTCAGTCTAGACTTGCCTAGAGAAGTTAACTTCTGCTTAAATAGTATGATCGATATTCCCCAACAAAGACTTGATGGTACACAGTTTTAAAAGCAATATATCTAAGCTCTCAGAAAATGTGAAACTTACCCAATGCTTTTTGACCACTTAATCACATCTCCTCCCCACCCATCTGCAGTTTATCTTACTGTGGTGGCTTGCATGTTGTTGTGATCAATGGAAGCTGTGCAACCTTTATTTGAAATACCAGCAGAGTCACCCATGGTAGATAGGTTTCAGTGAAGCTTCCAGAGTAAGACATGCAAGGAGGAAAGACCTGGCAATCTACTTCCAAAAATTAGCCAGTGAAAACCTCATGGATCCTGATAGAATATTGTCCAATATAGTGCTGGAAGATGAGCCCTCTTGGTGGGAAGGTTCTACACAATGGCCACAACAATGGACTCAGACATACCAGTGACCATGAAGGTGACACAGGACTGAGCAATGTTTCTTTCTGTTGTACATGGGGTCACCTTAAGGCAACTAACAGTAACCACACATTCCAGTTCCTCCCTGGTTTCGAGCCACTCTTCCACACTGTTGACAATCATTGGCAGCCTTCTCAGAGCTTCAGAGTGCCTTGACTCCTCCAGGGACATCTAACCTGGACCTGTTCTTTCTCTGCAATGGTGGCTTATCTGTATAGAAGAAGGGGTGGATGTAACCTCTCTGGTCATGGAGGTTCCTGATTCACGTCCCAAGGATTCAGATTTGTCTTCTAGGGCATCATAGGAGACAGGGGCTCACAAAACTGCCAACTTCTCATTAGAACTCGGAGGAAATTTTTCAAGTTTTGTCAAAAGTACAGAAATTTCAAACACCACTGGGTCTGAGAGATTTGTTCACTCATTGAAAACGTATGTGTGACACCCTTGGCTCTTACCAGGAGATGCTCTGTTGTTGTTAATTGCCGTCGAGTCGGACCCAACTCATAGTGACCCCTCCTTGGGTTTCCGAGGCAGTATCACTACTAGATTGCTCAACCTTCCTTCCGAGGAGCGGGCTGGTGGGTTTGAACCACCAGCCTTTTGGTTAGCAATCAAGTGCCTTAGGCACTATGCTACCAGAGCTCCTAGGAGATGCTCTAGGGACTGTGAAACGTCCAAGACAGACAAGATCCTTGCTGTCATAGATTACACCTTCTAACATCGATGGCAAAATGTCAACAAATGCATGTATACGATTTCAGGTAATGTTAAGGACTCTGAAAAAAAAATGGAGTAGAGGAGGGGATGGAGTGTTTGTTGGGGAGGAATGGCCACTTTTGAATGGATGAATAGGGGAGGCATCTCTGGGAAGGTGACAACTTATTAAATGTTATTGTTCCAATGTTATATAGAGATCGCAGTATAATGAGTGAGAGAGCCATGTGCAGATCTGAGGGAAAAGCATCTAGGTAGAGGGAACAACAGGTGCAACAAGAGGCCATCTTATTGGATCTGTTCTTACCCAGTTCCACTTTTAACTTGTTTTAAACATTCTTTCATTCAGAGATCTACAGAGGGTATCACTGTCTCATGCCATAGTTTTTTTCTTTTTAAGGATGATCCCTACCAGAAAATTATACTTAACTACTTCATGCTGTATTTAAAAACCATTGGCTGTCTTGGGTAAAAGAGAAATATAAGCAGAAATTTTTTCTCAGCATAATAATTTTTTATATGTTTAGAAGCTTAAGATTGCTACAGACCTTATCTTTCCATTCTGAATGGACCCAACAGTCTTTATCGGTCAGTCCTAAGTCCTATTTTCTTTCTCTCTTTCACTTTTGAGAATTTCCTAATATCCCCAATCCATGTGACCTGGACCAAGTCTTTAACCTTCATGGACACATGATAAGTCATACTGAGAAAAATTCTATACTGCTTTGTGTATATTGTTTTCCTTTGAAGACAATAGTACAGTATTACTAAGTCACTCTATGCCATGCAGTTGTGTGTGTTACAGAAAAAAAAAAAAAAGAAGAGAACAATAGAACATTATAGCCACTTGCTGTAATGAACTTTCTTTTCTTTGTAATGTGAGCCACTGGAAATTTCAAATAATAGTTTTGTTTGGTGGGAAGGATGGGAAGAGGAGGATGGGGGCATAGTTGGGACAGTACACTTTGCACTCTGCTTTGAGGGAATACAACTGACACAACTGAATATACAAGTATTGAGGACTTATTTGGAAGAGAAATTTGTGGGTGTGTATCTTTTTGCAAGTGCAGTGCTGGGGTGAGGTTCTGGCCATGACCAAACCCCCAAGACTCTGCCGAACTCAAAAGCTCTTTCAGAATCTTCAGAACTTTGTGTTTACCCAATAGCTTAGAGGAATTTGTGCATGGCACGTATTGTAATTCCCAGAAGCTGAAACTCTCGTCAAAACCCTTTAGAGTTATTCATGTTAACTTTCAGTAACCAAAATGTTGTACACAGAAACTCCCATTCCTCATTCAATGGCTGTAATACTAAATTCCATTACACATCTCCAGACCACCATCAGTTTAGGAAAACTGAAGGAAGTAGGGAAGAAGAGGTGTGGGATCACGTGTATAACAGATTTTAACCCTCTAGCAAAGCAAAACCTTCCCCTTTTTCTGAAAATAAGATGGACTAGAATTGAGGCATGAAAACAAAAGAGAGAGAGAGAGTGTGTTAATGCAAAGGTGAAAGTTGGAAATTAACCCAGAGAAAATACCTCAAGAAAAGTATTCTTAAATGTGCAACATAGAACATTTTTTTTTTTGCCTATGAGGAAAGTAGCAAACATCTTTCACAGTGTGGGGAGAAATGATTTTATGTAAGAGATTGATGCTCCCTGACAATGTTAACAGGCAGTTCTCAGCTGCCTGTCATGTTAGAAAAAGACAAAACCAAAACCAAACTCACTGCCATCGAGTCAGATCCGTCTCATAGCAACCCCTTCTTAGGTTTCCAAGACAGTATCACTATGGCAGTAGATTGCCCAACCTTCCTTCTGAGGAGTGGCTGGTGGATTCGATCCATCAGCCTTCTGGTCAGCAGTCAAATGCCTTGGGCACTACACCCCATAGCTTCCAGGAAAAGACAAGGTAGACAGTATTGTTGAGTAGTAAAGTAACTAAAAACTTACCTGTTTAAAAGGTATTTTAACTGTTGGAAAGTAAAAGAGATGCTGGTGGTTGCTACCTCTGACCTAAGTGTCAGATTAATTTTTTACAAATAACATCTTTATTAAAACTATTCTTCTTCTTTTTAATGATAAACTCAGAGATTTTTATCCTCAGTGATTCTTTTTGAGTACAAACATCAATAATTTATAATGGCCTGTTTTAGTACTTTCTGATGAAGCTTACAGTTGTCTTAGAAGGAAGAAAATGATACTTGAGTCATTTGTTAGCACTTGATGTGCTTAGGTTGAAAGCATTGGACCTTTGTGGTAAAAAGCCCAGCTTTAGAAGAAGGTCATGAACTCTCTAACTCTCACTTGACCCAGAATGTCTTTATATACTGTTTATATATTTATATTTATATATATGGAATATACATCGGTCACTCCTCGGAAGGAAGGTTGGGCAATCTACTTCCGTAGTGATACTGCCTTGGAAACCCAAGGAGGGGTCGCTATGAATCGGGTCCGACTTGATGGCACATAACAACAACATTGTTCTAGGGAGCTCTGGTAGCATAGTGCCTAAGGCATTTGACTGCTAACCAGAAGGCTGGCGGTTGAAACCCACCAGCCACTCCTCAGAAGGAA
>NW_006921621.1:10984661-11011648 GCF_000298275.1 Orycteropus afer afer
GTTGCCTTTTGTTTTTATTGTTATATATCAGAGGGGTGTTTATATCCTTGCAGTCTTGTAGTAAAATTACTCTCCAGAATCTGATATGCCAGCTCTGACTGTGAACATTTTTTAAAAAAGGTTTTCAAAATAGGTATTGACCCTTCTGCTTCCAAAAAGATGGCTTTAGCATTCTTTCTGTGTTTCATTGGTCTTTGGTCCAAATTTCATCTCCCCAAATAACATCTTCCTTAATATGCAATTTGTTCTAACAATAGAGTGCTTTGCAGCTTAGTTTTAAGATTTTTTTCCTGTCTCTAGTGTTCCCTAGGAATATGTGAGCAATATTCATGTTGTGCCCCAAATATTTGTCCATGGGGGACCATTTACTAAGTTTAGCCCATCTCACATAATGGCAAATACAGCCTGTGGTGTAGTAAATTACTTAGTGTGGTTTTTCTACCCATAAGTCTTTGTAAACTCCAAGGTGGGATTTTCTGTGGGCAACTGAGGAGCTCCTGATTTGCTGAAGTTGTCCATCTGGAGTATTTCTGTTGGGAGTGGAACAAAATGTTCTGGGAGGTGCCCACTCTCTCTCAAGTGCTTAGAGTTCTGATGCTATGATTGGCTAGTTTGACCACCCTGCTGGGCTCAAAAGGAGGCCTCCTAGAGGCAGAACTCTCTCTGACTGCTGGTTGAGGAAGACGTGCTGCTGAAAGAGACACGCGCCCCTGAAAGAGACAGGGGCTGCTGGGAAAGAGACGCAAGAGACATACATTGCTGAATGAGATACCGAGGGACCAGCACTGCTGGGAAAGAGACTGTGAGAGACTGTTGGCTGAGGGACGGTGGGCTGGGAGAGAGACTGAGCATTTTTCCTGAACTTGAATTGTAGCCTGTGGTGCTTCCCTAATAAACCCCATAATCTGTGAGCTCTGTGTGGCCACTGCAGCGAATTATTGAACCCAGGAGAGAGGTGGTGGGTACTTTGGAAGGAACGGTTGGAGAAAGGGCTGGAGGGAGGCAGCATGTCTGGCCTTGCAGGAATCGGCCTTGGGTTACTGCTGGTAATCCTGTCTTCCTCTCGTGGGATTAAAGGAGGTCAGGAGATGTGGCCTCCTTGCCCTTTTTTGCACAGCCATACAGAGATATTCGTCTCCATGGATCATTATTGCATGTTATCAAGATGAGTAATTTTAAAAAAGTTACGATAACTACTCTTGCCATTTACTAAATACTTCTAAGGGCCAGGCAAGATATCAGGCATTTGGTACTCCCTTCAGTACTCCCTGTAATCCCCATAATATCCTTAGACATCTATTTATCTGCCCCATTACAGATAGATGTTCAGAGAAGCTAAATTTTTGTATAAGATCACAGCTATTAATTGGCAGAAGTAGGATTTAAACAGTGTCTGCTACATTCTTTCCACTGTTGAAATCTCTCTGAAGATTAATGAATAAGCCATTAGTTAGTTGTTGGGGAGGGGAAGATGTAAACTCTTAGAGGACAGGACAGTGAAACTTATATGTAATATTTCCTCTGGTATGCAAAACACTGTATTTGTCTTACAGCTCTTATCAGAGATGGTGGCATTATTTTCCATAAATTATCTGTTGAGATCCTTTTGTTGTTATGTGCCATCGAGTCAGACCCGACTCATAGCAACCCTTCCTTGGGTTTCCAAGGCAGTATCACTATGGAAGTAGATTGCCCAACCTTCCTTCCAAGGAGTGGCTGGTGGGTTTGAACCTCCAGCCTTCTGGTTGGCAGTCAAGTGCCTTAGGCACTATGCCACCAGAGCTCCTGAGATCCTTTTATCTTTTGTCAATAAATATAATGTAACTATTCTGGGCATAGATCTGTATTGGATTTAGTTTTTTAATTAATTTTAATTTACACATCTAGTTAAGGAGAAAAAAATGTCTGCTGGAATAACCAAAGGCTCATGTACAGCCTGATAACGTTTGGTTTGATGGTTCCTCCATCTCTTTGCTAGTGTCACCGAACATTTTCCATTGACTCATATTGAGGGGTCCCAAAGAATCTATGAAGAATTGTAGAGCAGCAGTGGTGAAAGTGTTCATAGCAATAATGATGACACCACATCCCAAATTGTATAAAATTAAGCTTTCTCACAGGAGACCTTCAAGTTAAACATGATCATACAACTCAAGTGGAAGACTTACACTCAAACTTTTTTCACAACACAGTACAAGATCTCTTGGTGTCTTATTATAGCCTGCATCAATAGTGCATCTAGAAGAATTGATTTCATCTTCTGTGACTTCACTGTGCCATTAGGTATTGACTAAGAAAATCATCTCAGACCACCTTTCCTAGAACATGATATATAAGCCATGGGCAAATTTAATAATAGCAGCAATGTATTGAGCACTCAATATTTGTCAGGCACCACACAAAACCCAAGGGATCTGGGTGATGCAAAGGTAAAGCATTGCTGCTTACCAAAAGGTAGGCATTTCAAACCAACCAGCTTCTGTGTGGAAGAAAGATGTGGTAGTATGCTTCCATAAAGATTATAGCCTTGGCAATTCTATGGGGCAGTTTTACTCTGTCCTTTACAGTCATTGTGAGTCAGCATCAACTCAAAAGCCCTAGGTTTGGTAGCACTTTTATTCATTAATTCCTTCATCTATTCGTTCACTCATGTATCAAGTATGTATTGAGTGCCTTCCATGAGTAAGGTCTCAGACTAGGCTCTGGAGATAAAGAGAGAACAGTCCCACCAGATGCAAAAAGTTGTGCTGAGTCATTGTGCAGTACTAGCCTTTGTTCCACTCAGTTCCATTTTTCCCCAAAAGGAGGATGCTGTTTTGACCTCTAAGCCAGCCTCCTTTGCTAACATAGGGCATGTGAGAAAACAGCAAGCCCAGCCTCTGGAGTCAGATGACCTGGTTAGAATTCTCCACTTGGCTGCTTGACTCCTTACTCATTCTGTGAACTTGAATCAGGGACTTTACCTCTCTGAGCCTCACTTTCCTCCACTGTAAAATGAAGGGAATAATAGTGCCTACTTCACAGATTTTTGTGGTGATGATTAAATTTATCAGAGCATATAAAAAACTTAACATAGTGACTTGCACACAGAAAGTACATGTGTTAGCTTTTATCATCATCATCATCATCATCATCATCATCATCATCATCATCGTTACTAGATTTCTTATATGGAGTTTCGAGTTTTCTTGCCAGCACACTTTATCTTCCATGCCCTAATCATAACAGATTGCTCCTTGTAGTTCTCATCTGATCTTTGCACTGGGCAGCAGCGCCCTCACCTCAGCAACACTAGTGCTCAAAGAACCACAGAGCCTATGTGTGTCACTTTACTTATCTCTTTCTAGCCCCACTGGGTAAGGGGCCCTTTTAGAGCAGAAATCATCAAGAAAAGAAGGGTCTGGATAAACAGGAAGTATCCCCATCTTGCAGCCACTGAAGGTGTAAGTAGAAGATGAAGCCCCAAGGAAGTTGTTGATATTGACTGAGGTATTGGAAAGGGAAACAGTCTAAATGGGAAAAAGGTATAGAACCTTCCCTACTCCCCCCTGCCCTACCCAGCTGGAATTCAGAAGATTCAGTGTCTCAGTGGCTCCCATTTCACTCAGAATAAAGCCCAGGTCATTGCTGTGGTCCTCAATACCCATCAAACCTTGCCTCAGCTTCCTTGATGACTGTATCTCCTGAATGTCTTCTCTCCTCATGCCCAGCTCTAAGCACCCTGTTCCCTGAACATGCAAGCATCCTCCTGACCTTGCATTTGCTTTGCTCTCTGCTTAGAATGCTCTTCCTCCTGGCATCCACCTGGCTTCCTCCTTGGGTAGTACAGAGCCCTTCCTTGACCGCCATCTCCAAAATAGTACACCTGCTGGCTGCTCTCCATCCCTCACTCTGCTTTATTTGTCATCACAGCATTCGTCTCAAGGTGACATTCACTATTTATTCATTTGCTCCTTGTCTGTCTTTACCCACTAGATTGTGTGATTCCTGAGGGCAAGGACTTTTCTCATTGTCCACTGCTGTGTCACTAGAGACTAGCATATAGTCAAATGGAGAAAATATTGTTGAACAAATAAATGATGGACTACAATTCTCAGTACTCTGCAATGTGTGCTGTTAGACTACTTTCTTTGAAAAGGATGGTCTGCATTTTTCCAGATCCAAGGTCAATTTTAATAAGTACTCAGAGAGAGATGTACATGGCCTAATACAGAGTTTTAGGGCAAGATTCCCATTAAGGAAAAGAGAGGTTGAGCTCAGAATTCAATTCTTGAATATATTTAAACACCTCTGAGTAGGAATTTTAAATGGAGTTGTAGACTGGTTTCACCACTGTAATGCTAAACTATAATTGCAAAGCTCTCAATATTGACCTTCAGTTCCCATTTCAACTTTAAAAATGTGAAGACAGGTGAAAATTAGACTAATTACTCAAGCTGAGCTAACTTTCTCTTTTGCTTAATGGGCATCTTGCCCCAACCGTTCTGTATTTTACCTTGTACACCTACTGTTGACTGCTTATTAATTTGCATCATAAAACTAATAAATAATTCTATGATACTGAAAATAATAATAATAAAAAAAGCTAAAAGGCCTACTGTCCATTCCCTAAATGAATAAGAAGTAAATCTGAATTATTAATGAGTGGAATAGCGGATGCTCTATTTTATATTCTCACTATGTAAGGAGATACTCGATACTTTGTAGCACTTAGCTAAATAATATACTGTATTTAAGTAATTCTTAGCACATTATTAACATTTTTATAGCCTCAAAAGATTTGAATCCTCTTTCAATGAATGATTCCTCATGGTACCCCTTTTATATAGGTGGCAATTAATATTCTCTTGGTGAGAAGTTCAGGTTAGAAGGACTCTGCCATTAGGTTCCAAATCAATATCTGCTAACCCATTGCTGTCAAATTCATCCTGATTCATCGTGACCTTATAGGACAGAGTAGAACTGCCCCATAGGATTTTCAAGGCAGTAAATCTTTACAGAAACAGACTGCCTCATCTTTCTCCCAGGGAGTGGTGGTGGGTTGAACCAAGTAACCTTTTGGTTAGCAGCCGAGTGCAAAATTTTACTTTTGTGTGGTATTGATATTGTTTGATAATTTCTGCATTCTTTTGGATCACCTTTGCTTGGAATGGACACAAATATGGATCTCTTCCAGTCAGTTGGCCAGGTAGATGTCTTCCAAATTTCTAGGCAGAAACAAATGAGAGTTTCCAGCATTGCATCCCTTTGTTGAAACATCTCAGTGAATATTCCATCAATTTCTGGAACTTTGTTTTTCACCAATTTCTTCAGTGCAGCTTGGACTCTTTCTTTATTACTATCACCATCAGCTCTTGATCATGTGTTACCTCCTGCAATGGTTGAGTATCGACCAATTATTTTTGGCACAGTGAGTCTGTGTATTCCTTCCACCTTTTTTTTTTTTTTTTTTTTTTAATTTTATTGTGCTTTGGGCACAAATTTACAAAGTAAATTTGTTTCACATTCAGCAGTTCGTGCACATTTGATTTCATGCCCCAACTACCACCCCCAAACATAACAAACTCTCTTCCCCTTCCCTCCCTGTGACTACCCCCTCCCTATTCCCTTCTTAACTATTCATTCCTGTCTGTCCAGCTATCCCTCTATGTGAATGCTGCCCCTCTGGTGTCTCATGGCTGATTGCTTTAAGGGGTGCATCTCCCTAGAGTAGGTGGGTGCATTGCCCTGGAGTAGGTGCTCTGCATGTAGGTCTTTCTGCTATTGGGCTAAAAGTCAATCCATGGGAGTGAGCCCATTCTAGGCCTGAAGGGTAACCTGGGGCCATAGTCTCGGGGGTTCCATCAGTCTCTATTCAACCAGTAATTCTGGTCATTTTTGTGTTTTTGAATTTTGTTCCATATTTTTCCTCCCACTCTATCCAGGATCTCCAATTCTGATCCCTTTCTGAGTGGTTGGCATTGGTAGCCAGGCACCATTTAGTTCTAGTCTCAGGGTCATGAAGGCTAAGTCCTCATGGTCCATCTTATCCTTGGGCTAATTGTTTCCATATGCCTTTGATTTTCTTCACTCTTCTTTCATTCAGATGAGCGGAGACCAATAGTTGCATCTTAGATGGCCACTCAGAAGCTTTTAAGACTCCAGTCACTACTCACAAAGTAGGTTGTAGAACAAGATTTTTATGTACCATGTTGTGCCAATTGAGCCTGATGTTCCCCCTACACAGGACCATAGGCCTGGTGATTCTCTTTATCAAGGTGTTTGGTTGTCTCTGAGAAGTTACTCCAACTCTGTCTTCTGTTGCTTCTGTAATGTATGTGGCTAAATTTGTATTATCAGTCAATATTTTACCCACAGAATCCTTCAATATTGCAACATGAGGCTTGAATTTTTTCTTTGGTTCTTTCAGCTTGAGAAATGCTGAGCATGTTCTTCCCTTTTGATTTTCTAACTGCGGGTCTTTGTACATTTCATTATAATGCTTTACTTTGTCTTCTTGCCAGATTGTGTATGTAATAGTATTTACTCTTCTTGCCTTTATTTCATACTCCTCCTTGTGTCTTCCTTTGCCTTGATCCTCTTTTTCTGACCTCCCACTTACTGTATATTTCCCTCTTCTTCACCCAAGTTAGTATGTGGCAACCCTTTAGTTAGTGATTTACCCTCTGGGGTAGTTAAGTTTGTGTGTCAACTTGGCTAGGCCTGGTTGAGTGGCTAGGCAGCTGAATGTAGTTATTCCTCTTGGTGAGATTGGTAATTAACTCCATAGTGGAATCTACTGGAGTAGCTGAGTAGCTGCTTTAGGGATGTGGTCTGCTTCCAGTATATAAGAAGCAGCTTTTTGAGAATGGTAGGAACTCTGGTAGGGTAGTGCCTAAGGCATTTGACTGCTAACTAGAAGGGTGGTGGTTCAAACCCAACAGCCACTCCTCAGAAGGAAGATTGGGCAATCTACTTCTGTAGTGATACCGCCTCGGAAACCCAAGGAGGGGTTGCTATAAGTCGGATCTGACTTGACTGCAGTGAGTTTAATTTGTTTTTTTGGTTTTGAGAATGGTCTCTAGCTTATGGCACACTTGAGCCTTACATGTAGCCGAGTTGTTATTCAGCAGCCTGCCATGCTCTGCTGATCTTGCCACTTTCAATGGACTTGAATTGATGGCCTGCCATGTTGTTTGTTAACATTGGGACTGTGCCTTTTTACTTGTCAGCCTCGGGCTAGTTAGCCTCGGCAGCCAGCAGCTGAGTGAAGAAAAGCCTCCAGCTTCTGTGGACTGGGAGCAAAAGGCAGAGCTGAAGCCCACGGTTGAGGGTCTTTCACCCAGCCCCTAGAGCCCAGCACTTTGAAATGGGACTTAAAGTCTCCAAAATTGTAAGAGAATAAGCTCTTGTTTGTTAAAGTCATCCCTTTTGTGGTATATTCCTGTCAGAGTGGCACTAGGTAACCAAAACACCCTCCCTTCCTGACGCACCCCTTGTAACCATCAAAGAATGTTCCTTTCTGTTTGAAAACCTTTTCTTGTCTTTTTATAATAGTGGTCTCCTACAATATTTGCCCCTTTGTGATTGTCTGATTTCACGCAGCATAATATCCTCCAGATTCATCTACATTATGAGGTGTTCATTAGGTGTGTGTACCATAATTTGTTTATGCATTCATCCATTGATGGACACTTAAGTTGTTTCCATCATTTTGCTACTGTGAATAGTCCTTCAATGAACATAAATGTGTGAATATCTATTTGTGTGCTAGTTCTTATTTCTCTAGGATATATACCTAGTATATATCCAGGATTACTGGATCATATGATACTTTTATTTCCAACTTTTTAAGGAAGCATCATACTGTTTTCCACAGTGGTTGTACCATTTTACAATCCCACCAGCAGTGAATAAGTCTTTCCATACCTTGCCAGCATTTGTTGTTTTCTGGTTTTTTTTTTTTTTCCTTGAACTCTGCTGATAATGCTGGGGTGAGATGATATCTTGTTGTAGTTTTGATTTGCATCTCTGTAATGACTGATGATCATGAGCATTTCTTCATATGTTTGTTGCCCACCTGAATATCTTCTTTGGTGAAGTGTTTGTTCACATCCTCTGCTGATTTTTTAACTGGCTCATATGTCTTTTTGTTGTTGAAGTGTTGACGTTTTCTATACATTTTAGAGATTAGTCCCTTGTCCAATATGTCATTTCTAAAAATTTTTTTTCCTGTTTGTATGTTCTCTTTTTACTCTTTGGTAAAATCTGTTGCACATAGTGTTTAATTTTTAGGAGGTCCCAGTCATCTAGTTTGTCTTTTGTTGTTTGTGCATTTTCAGTTATGTTTGATAGCATATTTGTGCCATGTATTAGGGTCCCTAAGTTTGTCCTTATTTTTTCTTTGATGATCTTTATAGTTTTAGGTATTTGGTCCATCTTGAGTTCATTTTTTTCATATGGTATGATACATGGATCCAGTTTCATTTTGTTGCAAATGGATATTCAGTTTTGCCACACTGTTTGTTAAAGAGACCATCTCTTCTCCACAATTAGTTTTGGCCCTTTGTCAAAGATACGCTATCCGTACGTGGATGGGTTTATTTCTGGGTCATCAATTCTGTTTCATTGGTTTGTGTATCTGTTATTGTACCAGTACTAGGTTGTTTTGAATACTGTGACTCTGTAGTAAGTGTTGAGATCAGGAACTATGAGGCCTCCTACTTTGTTCTTCTTTAGTAGAGCTTTGCTTATCTGAGGTCTCTTTCCTTTTCATATAAAGTTGGTGATTAGTTTTTCCATCTCTTTAAAGAGTGAAGATGAAATCTAAATCAAGATTGTACTATATCTGTTGATTGTCTTTTCTTTTAAAAGAGAAGGAAGTGACAATAGAAAAGCAACCATTTTGAGGATGCCATTATGTTGCCATTCAGCCAGGTATTTTGAGGGAAGGGAATGTACTGTTAGCCCTACACCAAAGGTATTCAGGAAGCACAATCTATTCAGCAGGCATATATTAATTGTCTTCTTAGGTCAGGAGTCTAACATCAGATATCCAAACTCTAGTCCTTTTCCTGGGGAATTACTTAGTCTGTTGGGGAGGGAGGCACACATTTACCACCCCCCCCCAAAAAAAAATGCTCTTTAATGCCTCCTTAAACTTCTAACAACTTGGAAATAGAAATTTAGTGGTGTCAGACATTGGCCCTAGAATATCCTGGGTCCCTTCTGAGAGCAAATGTTTTCATAGGGGGAAAAATTTGCTGTTATGTTCTTACCATGAACTATTGCCATCATGTCTGTCAATCTTACCCCAGTACAATGGTCTGTGTTTCGTAGATACTGAATAAACCTTGGATAAAGGAAGGATTAATGGTGCTTGACTTTGTTACAGGCTTTATTTTATGTAGTGGAATGGAGGAAGACAACGAAGAGGTTGCTTACCCCTCTACCTAGAAGGGCATGTTTTAAAATTTGTGCATATTACTCCATCTCAGATGCAACTGGTTAGAACATAGGTGCCTAAACTCATCTGGCTATAAGAGAGGCTGAGAAATACTGCCTTTTTCCTGAGTGATCCTGTCCTCGGGCAAAAATCAGGATTCTGTTATGAACAGAAGAAGGAGGTGGATTTTGAGGGACAACTAGTACAAGTATCAGTTGCACTCATAAATATAGGAATGAACAAACGCACTGCTGTCAAGTCGGATCCGACTCATTAGGGACCCCTCCTTGGGTTTCTGAGGCGGTATCACGATGGAAGTAGAAGTTCACATAAGATAAGATAAATAAATGTCCAGAAGGAGTTAGAGTCCTCATAGAAGACATTTATCAAGATTTCATATAAAGAGTAGCCTATGATCTGGGGTTTGAAAGGCATGGCAGGCACTAGATACTTTATAGTCTGGCTTGCTTCCTTCTGTGCCAGTTGGTGATCTTTGAGCCCTGCAGGCTACCTCTCCAGTTTCACTCCCAAGCCTTGGAACTTGTGGTTCTTCCATACTAAATGAGCACAACCCTATGCCTACCTCATTTTTCACACTGCTGCCCTCTACTTGTATTGTTCTCTCAATTTGCAGACAGATCTTTGTTAGCAAATGACAAGACTACTTATAATCAGATCCAGAGTATCATTCAGATCCTTCATAGCCATTAGATGAGACTTGAGTTATGTAGAATAAGCTGGCAACTTTCTGTTCATATGGATACTAAGATATCTTGAGCTTTCCTCCACCCTTAGTAGATACAGAGGAGCTGATGGTACAGCTGTGGAGTTAGATTTTATGGAGACAGAAGGAGCACTGAACAGGAAGCAGAAGCACTGGTTGCAGGTCTTCGGGCTGCTGAGACGTTGGGCAAGTTAATCTATCTGCCTATTTGTTGGAATTAGCCATCTCTAGATAGGTGGTAGGAGCGCTGGTAGCATAGTGCCTAAGGCACTTGACTGCTAACCAGAAGGCTGGCGGTTCAAACCCACCAGCCACTCCTCGGAAGGAAGGTTGGGCAATCCTACTTCCGTAGTGATACTGCCTCGGAAACCCAAGCAGGGGTCGCTATGAGTCGGGTCCGACTCGACGGCACATAACAACAACAAACAATAAGATAGGTGGTGGTCAGGGTGGATATGGAATGAGCTTTAGAGCCAGACCAGTCTAAAGTGAAAATTAAAATAACACTTTAGTTTTGTAGTCTTGACAAGGTTTTTTTTCATTTGTTTTTTTGTTTGTTTGTTTGCTGGTTTGTTGTTGTTATCTGAGCTCTGGTGGTGTAGTGGTTAAGCCATTTGGCTGCTAATCAGAAGGTCCATGTTCAAACCCACCAGCCATTCCACAAAGAAGAATGGAGCAATCTACTTCTGTAAAGATTTATGGCCTTTGAAACCAGTGGGGGTTGCTATGAGTCAGAATTGACTTGTTGGCAGTTAAGTTCTTTTTGTTTTTGTTTTTTTAGCGGTTTTCTTATCTGTAAAGTGGTTTTGAAGGAGCTCTGGTGGGTAGCACAGTGCCTCAGGCAATCTGACTGCTAACCAGAAGGTTGGTAGTTCAAACCCACCAGCCACGCCTCAGAGGCAAGACTGGGCACTCTACTTATATAAAGATTTACTGTGTCGGAAACCCAACAGGACTTGACAGCACTGGGTGTGGTTTGGTTTGGTTTAAAATGGTTATTATGATTGTGGTACTCTTCAGGGTGGAATAAGAACGTACTTAAAGCACATAGGTGCTCAATAAATGGCTGTTATTTTTCTTGCCCCTTTCAAATCTAAACTTTGAAGAGAAAAATATCTTAAATTCAACTTAGTCTATTAATGAGATTTAGCTCTGTTAAAGACACAGCAGTTCTGTCACATTGAGAAGCATATATTAGCTACAACCCCAAAATTGTGTGTCAGTTTTCTAAAATCCACACAATTTCTGAGTGAAATCCCTGTATGGGACATCATCGATTTTAGCTGAGAAACTGAGTGAAAATCCATCAAGTTTCTGGCTGCAGAAAATAATCATTATTTGTCTTATTCTCCTGTGTGATTTCTAATATTGATGATACCAGTTGTTTCTTTGGGAAAAAGTTATAAAAGCAGCTGTTTATTTGCCAGTACTGAAGAGAGATAAGCAAGCAGAGATTTGTGTTAGGTCAACTAAGAGATTACTTTGGAGGAAATATGAATCAGTCTTTATTCTTTTTATTTGTTTATTTTTCCACAACTGTTGGAAAACAAAGTTTTCTGCTGAGTGTGGTAAGCCAGGACATTATGTGCTGCTTATTGAATCCTCCTTTCAATTTGTGTTATAGAATACAAGCTCTGAGCACAGAAGCTTACTTAGAAAGACTTCCTGGTTTTCCAGCTCCAGATTCTTTCTTGTGCCTGGAAGTGAAATAAACTCAAAAGTACTTTAAGCTCTTGAATTGTGAGTGAGCCCGGTTTAATAGACCCTAAATGCCTGAACCTTATCTTCAACCTTCTACTGGATCCACCTACGCAGCTATTCTAGGCAATTATCATGATTACCCAGGCATAGAATCTTTACTCATCAACTCTGGTATTGACTTCACATTTAAGAAACGACAAATCTTTTCAGTATTTTTTGTTCTACTAAACCCAAGTTTAAAAACTGTTTCTAAGAACCTAGTATGAATGAAGCACTGTTTTAACCCCAAAGGATTAAAAAAAAAACTCCTTAAAGTCTTGCAGGATTATAGTTTTTGGAGGGTGTTCATCCAGCCTTCATGGCTCCCGAAAGTCCAACTTCCATAGCTCCAGAAAGTCTGGATGTTATGAGAATATAAAATTCTGTTCTCCATTTTCCTCCTTTTGATAAGGATTCTTCTATAGAATCTTTGATCAAAATGTTAAGTAATGGTAGCTGAGAACTGTCCAGTTCTTCTGGTCTGATGGCAAAAGAGGCATTTGTTCATGGAAGCAATGAACCACATACTCCTTTTTTTCCTCCATTTCTGACTCTCCTTCTTCCTTTGTTGCTTCAGGCAAATAGACACCAATTGTTGTGCTTGAAGATAATCTTCAAACCTTAAATCAAAAATATCCCTTGAAGTCTTCTTAAAACCAAAAACTAGTAAGAAAACGTTTGTCTTAAGGATTGTGCTCTTTAGAGAACTATCTGTATGGAATCAAATTGATGACAGCAAATTGAAATATTAGATAGGACCCTTACGGGGCAGTGAATTTATGTTAATTGGGGAAGAACAATGCAGAAAAGAGTTTGAATAGTTGCACAACTAAAAAATATAGTCACTGAATTGTGCATGTAGAAGCTTGAATCGGGGAATATTTTTGCTGTATATATTCTCAACACCAACAAAAATAAAATATTTTTTTAAAAAAAGAGTCTAACAGGGCTGAAAATCATAAATACCATGAAAAAGGCACACACTCTGTGACATGGTCTTCCAGGAAGCATGACTTCCTTCCATTGGATGAATGAGGACCAGCTTTATCTAAAAGTAACATTTTAAGGTTGGAAGTTACAAAATGGCCACCCTGTGATCTAGATCCATACGTAGGTTTTATGTGGCCTGCAGAGTATTCTTTCATTAAATTTAATTAGTTGCTAGCTTTGAAAAAATTAGGGATATTTTACATTTAAAATCCACATCCCTGGTTTTCTTCAAAGATTGGTAGAGCTGGCATCACTGGATCTCCATTCCACATAGTAACAATTGGCTCAGATGACCTGGATTGGCCATTTTCAACAGAGCTTACTCTCTCCAGTCCCCCTGTTGTCTTACATTTGGCCTGTTTCCCCATTTGTGTAATATACTTATGGGTTTTTGAGTTTATAACTCCTGTTTAGATGAACCTTTAGGATGGGAACAATTTTGGTAGAAATAGCTAAGTGAAAGTATTCCAAGGCTAAAAAAAAAATGTATGTGAATAAGCAAAGAGATAAGATTTACCCAAGAAATAACAAGCATTCTTATATCCTTTATTTTCTTATATTCTTAATTTTTTTAAGGCAGGGTGTACAGGCTGCCATTAAAAATATTTACCAATCAGTAAAGGTATTGTCACTGCCTGTAGCAATGGAAACTGAATCCTGGATGTGCCCCTTTGTGCCACATATTAACCCTTTGGTTGCTGGATTGTGGGGAGGTCTGACGAGACTCAAGAGAAGGTCTAGTGTGGTAGTGGTGGGGACTCAGGCAGCTTGGAAGTGGAAGCTGTTTATTAACCGGTATGGATATATTTCAATATATTCATAATCAACGTGGCAGTAATAGTGTGTACTATTCCAGGAATATGCAGAGAGCAAAGGAAGGTAATGCTGTCGAGTGAGGAGAGGTCATGCTTTGGATGACCTTGAGCACTGGCTAAAATGTTCACCGTTAATTCCGTGAACCATGGGGAATCACCATAGTGTGGAACACCTCATTGCTCCAGGTTCCATCTGGATAGAAGAAAGCAGAAAGCAGAGACAGGGACGTCATGAGTCTGTTGCAATTCTTTTAACAACCATGTTCTTTTTTGTTTTGTTTTTAATCCTTCTTCCTTAATACTACATTGAAACTCTGTAGGGTGGACTGGAAAGAATACTAGATAGAAGTCAGGAAACGGGGCTCAAGTTACAGGTCTGTCCTTGCTAACATTATATTCAGGCAAGACTCTTGAGCTTTCCAGCCTTTCCTTTGCTTGTCTGTGAAATGGTGTTAAGGGTAATATTGATCTCCCAGGATTATGGTGAGGATTAAGTAAAATACATTTTGAATGATCTTCATGGTCTCCTGACTACCTTTCTATAGACTTCTCCTTAATTTCATGCTTACACCATCTCTTTGCTGTTGGTCAGTTTTAAGTGGAATAAATTTATTTCCAAGCTCATAGTCCTCCAGACCTCTCATTATGTTTTGTCTCTTTAGTTGAAGTTTTGGAGTGCCTGGGTGGTACAAACAGTTAACACACTCAGCTGCTTTACCAAAAGGTTGAGTGTTCAAGTCCACCATAGACACCTTGGAAGAAAAGCCTGGTGATCTACTTGAAAAAAATCAGCCATTGAAAATCTTGTGGAACACAGTTCTACTCTGACACACAGGGTCACCATTGAATTGATGTTGTTGTTATGTGCCGTTGAGTCAAACCTGACTCATAGCGACCCCTCCTTGGGTTTCCAAGGCGATATCACTACAGAAGTAGATTGCCCCAACTTCCTTCCGAGGAGTGGCTGGTGGGTTTGAACCGCCAACCTTCTGGTTAGCAGTCAAGTGCCTTAGGCACTACACTACCAGAGCTCCTACCATTGAATTGGGGTCAGCTAAATTGGTAGTTGAGGTTTTAAGTCAGGATTTCAGAGATCTAAAGTGCTTTCGAAACAATTAAGGACCCCTAGTTGATAGTGCCTGGGAGCTCTGGTAGCATAATGCCTAAGGCACTAGACTGCTAACCAGAAGTCTGGTGGTTCAAACCCCCTAGCCTCTCCTCGGAAGGAAGGTTGGGCAATCTGCTTCCATAGTGATACCGCCTCGGCAACACAAGGAAGGGACTCTATGAGTCGAGGCCGACTCAACAGCACATAACAACAACAACAACAACAACAGTTGATAGTGCCTAAGACATATGACTGCTAACCCAAAGGCTGGCAGTTCAAACCCACCAGCCACTCCTCAGAAGGAAGGTTGGGCAATCTACTTCCCTAGTGATATCAGCTTGGAAACCTAAGGAGGGGTCACTATGAGTTGGGTCCAACTCGACGGCAGTGAGAGAGTTTATGTAGCCATCTCCTTTCCACTATTTCAGCTTCTGCTTGATTTCCTCCACTAATGGAGACCTCTCTCCTTATTGACACCATTTTCATTATTCTTTGTTTGTTCTACAACCTTGCAACTCCAACCTCCTTTCATAGTAGTAGTATAAGCAAACAGAGAAAATTTGCTGTAAAAATGCCTTTGTTCTTTGAAAGTAGCTGTAGATTCCTCACAGAACTCCCACATCCTCTCCTTTTCAAACTAAATCCCAAATTTCTCCAATTAATCTATATATGCCCTCAAGTCAATTCGATTCATAGTGACCCCTCCTTGTGTTTCCAAAGCAGTATCTCTATGGAAGTAGAAAAAAACCGAAACGTACTGCCGTTGAGTGGGCCCCGACTCATAATGACCCCTCCTTGGGTTTCCCAGGGGGTATCACTACCGAAGTAGATTGCCCAACCTTCCTTCCGAGGAGTGGCTGGTGGGTGTGAACTGCCAGCCTACTGGTTAGCAGTCAAGTGCCTTAGGCACTATGCTACCAGAGCCCCTGAATCTATATATGACATGGTAAGTTCCTTCTTCCCATCTTGCAGGACTCTTTACTTATACCATGCTTCATATTATCAGCCAGTTTTTCTTCCCCTTTCATCCTAATCCTAATTAGATGAAATCCTATTGTCAGATCTGTGCTTGGTCATTTAAGTCTCATTCCACCCTAGACTATGCTGAAAAAGTACCCCAACCCTATGCACCCCCACTTGCTTTCCCTTCTCCCTTAATTCACACTTCCTGTAGGAGTTCTGGTCACATAGTGCCTAAGGCATTTGACTGCTAACCAGAAGGCTGGCAGTTCAAACCCACCAGCCACTCCTCAGAAGGAAGGTTGGGCACTCTACTTCCATAGTGAAACCAAATGACAAAAAACGAAATGTACTGCTGTCAAGTGGGTCCAGACTCATAGCGACCCCTCCTTGGGTTTCCAAGGTGGTATCACTACGGAAGTAGATTGCCCAGCCTTCCTTCTGAGCAGTGGCTGGTGAGTTTGAACCACCAGCCTTCTGGTTAGCAGTCAAATGCTTTAGGCACAATGCCATCTGATACTGCCTCGGAAACCCAAGGGAGGGGTTGCTATGAGTGGAATCTGACTTGATGGCATTGTGTTTGGTTTTTTTTTGTCTTGCCTTTTGTGCTGCAAAGTGGGACACTTTGTCCAAGATAAGAATTCATGTTCACTAAGGTCATTGATGAAGGATCTCAATAATTATATATCGGAATCCCATATTTGGCTGTAATAATGGCTAGCATTTAGTGAACATGTACAATTTGCCTGTGCTACTTACTACTACTCTGTATTGAAATGTTTTATCTATATTATCCCATCAAATATTCCCAACCCTATTTGAAGTAAGTGCTGTTAGCATTGTTCCCTGTTTCATGGTTGAGGAAAGTGAGATTAAGAAACTACCCCAGAAATGACAGAGCTGGGACCCAAATCCAGGTGTCCTGGCTCAGAGCCTGTGCTCTGAGTAACTACACTGGGCCTTCTCTCAACATCATTGTCTGTTGCCTGTTGCCAAAGGTTCTTTCATTTGTTTATTTGGTAGATAATTACTTTAGGGCCTTCACAGGATTTAATAGAAAGTGTAATTACTGTTAAAATTACTGTAATATATGAAGACTTCTTTCCTTCCTCCTGCTTGTTTTTTTTTTTCTTTTTTTAATTAAAAAAAAAAAAAAAAAAAGCTGCTAAAGTCACAGGCTGGCTACCATCATCTTCCAGGAAGATTTCCAATAGAGGATATTAGGAAATGTTTCCAAAGAAAGGTGATGAACCCTAAGCATTACAGTGAATCCCCTCAGCATTCTTACCCCCTTCCTGGTTCTGTTCCTAGCAATTGCACTTCTTTTCTAACATATAATTGACTTATTTTGTTTATTGTCTGGGTCTTCCCCACTAGAATGTAAGCTCCAGGAGGGAAGGAATTTGTGTCTTTGTTTCCTGCTGAATTCACAGCTTGGTATAGGATAGGAGCATAACAATTATATGTTGGATGAATGAATGCATGAATGGATGAATGAGTGATAAATAAAGAGCCCCACTACCTTTTTTTTTTTTAACAATTTATTTCTTTCTTCTTGAGAATATATACAGCAAAAACACACACCAATATGTTTCTACATGTAATCTGTCTCCATGACACTGATTACATTAAAGTTGTGCAACCATTCTCATCTTCCTTTTCTGAGTTGTTCCTCCCCCATTAACATAAACTCAGTTCCCCTAAGGTTCCTATCTAATCTTTTGAGTTGCTTCTGTCAACTTGATCCTTTATGGATATATCTTATTACCTTTTGAACTTAGATATTTGAGCTTTGAGGTTTATTTTTCTCAACCACTACCATGACCCCACCTTTACTCCCTAGCTAATGTCCCCTGAGCCTTCTTTGAAGCCTCAGGTCACCAGGGTGTTGATTCTTTCAAAGACCTAAGCTGATTCTCTGGGAGCTCTGGTAGCCAGTGCCTAAGGCATTTGACTGCTAACCAGAAGGCTGGAGGTTCAAACCCACCAGCCACTCCTCACAAGGAAGGTTGGGCAATCTACTTCCGTAGTGATACTGCCTCGGAAACCCAAGGAGGAGTCGCTATGAGTCGAGTCCGACTCAACAGCATATAACAACAACAACAAGCTGATTCTCTAGGCACATATACCCCTCCTCTGTATTTCATTAATACCTTGTGTTTTTCTTTAATGTTTCACTTAGTACCTCTGACAGTAGGACATGTTTGTGAAGTCTCCTCCATTAACCCTAAGCTCTTTCAAAGCAGGATGCTGTCTTCTTCGTGTTTGTTTTCCCAGCATGCAGCACAATGCTTGGTATATGATTGTTGTTGTTGTTGTTATGTGCCATCAAGTCGGACCCGCCTCATAGCGACCCCTCCTTGGGTTTACGAGGCAGTATCACTACGGAACTAGATTGCCCAACCTTCTTTCCGAGAAGTGATTGGTGGGTTTGAACCTCCAGGCTTCTGGTTAGCAGTCGGGTGCCTTAGGCACTATGCTACCAGAGCTTCCTGGTATATGGTAGGTGCTGATAAATAAGAATTAATAAATAGTTAATTGATGAATTAAAAGTACTAGCTCTTTAAATGGGGATATGGCACTACAAGGGTAGGCACAAACTAGTTTTAAGTGGATGTAACAAAAATTGCCCCTAGCTGCTTTGTGAGAGAAGGATGAAGCATTCTGCTTTCATAGGTATTTATAGTCTTGGAAACCATGTAGGGCAGTTCTTCTCTGTCCTATAGGGTCGCTATAAGTTGAAATCAACTTGATAGTAGTGGGGTTGGTTGTTGGTTTTGTTTTATTATATACCAGCTCCTGTTCTAGGTATAGGAATACATCAGTGAATAAACCAAAAATCCCTGCCTATCTAGTATTGTAGCAGAAGAAAAGAGCTAATGAGCAGAATAATAAGTTATATAGTATGCTAGGAGTATTATGGAGGAAAAAAAAATAGGGCAGGAAATAGAGAATTGTGAGTGGGAGGGGGAGTTGGAGTTTTCAATAAGGAGGCCAAGGTAGGCCTCATTGAAAAAGTGGCTTTAGAGAAAAGACTTAAGGAGACTTCCAGAAACATTTACTTAGTTTCTACAATGAGCTAGAAACTATACTCAGGGCTGAGAATTCCAAAATAGAGCTCACACACTAGTGCAAATACGGTCGTGTCAACCGGAGTATGGTAAATGTGAGAGTACCTGAAATAAAATGTGAACAGAAAGAGCTGAGTTTCAAAATGCTATATAAATGTCACATCTCCATCCTCATCCTCAGCTCCCTTTTAACCTTCCCTCTGCCCTTTTCTCCATTGCCTCACTGCCTTTAAAAATATCGACAGTGCTAGGAGGAGGATAAATCTGGAACATGTGCCTTTATTTGGATAAGTTGCAAAGTGTATTCTCTGGAGTTTTAGGAACTTTGAGGATGTTACAGGATAATCACTGGTACAGGAGCATTGGTAAGCCTTCTACACTCGTTCACATACACGGTTGCTGTCGAGCTGAAATTCCTGGAGGAGAAATGCACTGAGTAGGCCAAGGATAATGTGATTTAAGTGGAACCGTCTGCTGACAGCTCTCGTCTTTTGGCTCTTTCGACGTGGAAAGGAGCCAGTCTTGGAGCCACACAGCCCCCTCAGATATTACACTGCTATTGACATGCTGCCTACTTCTCACCATGTTCTCTTTTATCAGATGGCATTTTGCACATAAAGGTCCTGCTCTGTGACATGCTGGCTTGTCTAAAATATACTTTCATCACTGCCTCTGGTAGTACCTGTAAATGTCCCCTTCTGACTACCTCAGCAACATAGACTGAGCTCTCAGCTTAGCAGGAGTGGTACCAACCAGCACACAAAATGGTGTTCCATGAATGTAAAGACCTCCAGTTGACAACAGGACTGCACCCTGGTTGTGGGAGCCAGTGACAGTCTTCACAATTCCTGGCAGTCAGCTTCATTCCTTACATATTGAATTGGTTTACCCAAGTCCACAGCCTTGATGAGCTCATGAACCAACATAAATTTTCATCCTGTTCTTGGCCCCTTGCCAGGAGCTGTCTAAGGAGACTTATTTCAAGTTCTGTGGCTAACAAAATCACATTGATTCTTGAATGAATTATCCATGTGGCTGACTTGTATATCTGATTGGTTGAATTCAATTCATAATGATACCTTCCCTGTAAAAGGTGTGAGTCTTCCTCTGAACTTGTAGAAGTGCAACATTGACCACCTTTGAAATCTGATGAAACAGAGTCAGTCAAGTAGAGGTCTTATTTGAATGCCAGCTCAGCCAAGGTTCCCCAGAAAGCAGAGCCGGAGACAGTAACTTAAGTGCAAGTGTTTGAATGGTGGGTGTGAGCCAAGGAGGAGGAACAGAGGCCAGGTAGTGTGAAACAGGAGAGGATGTGGAGTCAATAAAAAGATCAGCAATTGAACAGGCTGTGGCTGCTTTGGCACTTGGTTCCTACAACCCATGAAATATAGCCTGAGAAGCTGTACCAAATACGGTACAGAACCTTCTGGCCAAGGACAGAAAAGGGGAAGCGTTTACCTATTGCCTGTCATCCCCCATTGGTCAAAGTTTCTCCACACAGATTAACTCCCCTGTTTTTCAGGGTTGTGCATGCATGAATACCAAGTGAGTTCTTGGGGCGCCTGCTCTGTGTCAGCACAGGGACCAGCACTACTAAGGTGAGGCGAGTCACTCAGGTTGCAAATTGCATAAAGCTCATCAAAACTCACGCAGAACAAGTTGCTACAGCAATGACTTGAATAAGAGAGAGATGGGGCCAAGAGAATATGAAGTAATGCACAGAGGCATCCAGTACACGTACCTACTGTTCAGACTGTCTTGTTCCAAAAGAGAAGGTTTGTGTACCTACCATTTGTGCAGCACTCCCTATTATTCTAAACCTGGTCAGGAAATTATAGCAATCACTCAGTGAAGTGTTTACTACTGTCTTTATCAAAAACATTGGAGATAGTATCAAGATATGCTGTCTTTATTAAAGCTGTTGGGAATAGTATCAGTACAAAAATTACTGTAAGATAGGAGATTATTGGTTTGTTTTTATAATTTTATTTATTTTGTTGTTGGGAATATGCGCTGAAAAAGTACACCAATTCAACAGTTTCTACATGTACCATTTAGTAACATTGATTACATTCTTCCATTTATGTAACCATTCTCACCCTCCTTTTCTGAGTTGTTCTTCCCCCATTAATAGAAATCCACTGCCCCCTAAGTTTCTTATTTAATATTTTAAGTAGCTCTTGTCAATATGACCCCATGTAGATAGCTCTTAAAAGAGGCTAATGCTCAAGGAAGGCATTTTCACTAGTTAAGCTAAACTATTGTTTGCTTTTAAGAAGACTTCAGGGGATATTTTTGGTTTAAAGTTTAAAACCTCTCTCAGAAAAATAGTTTTCAGGGCTTCATCCAAACTTCATGACTACAGAATTTCTGGAGTACATGAGAACTTAAAATTCTCTTCTTTATTTCCCCCCTTTGATCAGAATTCATCTATGCAGTCCTTCATCAAAATGTTCAGTAATGGCAGCAAAGCACCATCCACTTCTTCTGGTCTCATGGCAAAGGAGGCTATTGTTCATGCAAGCAATTAGCCACACATTCCATATCCCCCTTTATTTCTGACTCACCTTCTTCTGTTGTGTCCAGTGACTAGAGACCAATTGTTTTGCCTTTGGTGGCCACTTGCAAGCTTTTAAGACGCTAGGTATTAGGCATCAAACTAGGAAGTGGAACAGAAGCACTAACACTTTATTAGGCCAATTAACTGGGATGTCTCATGAAACCAAGACCCTAAATCTCCAAACCAAGGCTCCAAATCTCATGAGACAATTGGCTGTATATAAGCAGCCTCAGTAGCTCCTCTTTTGTTGTTGTTGTTGTCATTGCTGTAAATATATCTATCACACAACTTTTGTCAATTCAACTTTTTACACATGTGCAACTTATTGACAGCAATTACAATAATTGGCTGTGCAGTTCTACCCTTAATCAGTGCATTTTTTTCCATCAGCATTAACTCCCCTTTTTCTCCTTCTTCCCACCCTTGATAACAACTAATATGTTTTGTCCTCTATTCATCTTTTCTTGTCTTTTTATATAAGTGAGGTCATTCAATATTTGTCTTTTTGTGATTGGTTTATTTCACTCAGCATAATGTCTTCCAGCTCCATCCATACTGTAGCGTGTATCAAAACTTCATTTCTCCTCCTGGCTGATTAGTATTCTGTTGTATGTATATACCATATTTTGTTTATCTGTTCTTCTGTTGATGGACATTTAGGCTGTTTCCACCTTTTGGCTGTTGTGAATAATGCTACAATGAACATTGGTGTACGGGTCTCTTGGAGTCTCTGCTTTCATGTATTTTGAGAATATACTGAGGATTGGAATTGCCGGGTCATATGGAGTTCTATTTTTAATATTTTTAGGAACTACTGTGCTGTTTTCCACAACAGTTGTACCATTTTGCATTCCCACTAGCAGTGGCTAAGAGTTCTGATTTCCCCATGTCCTCACCAACATTTGTTATTTTCTGTTTTGTTTTTTAATTTTAGCCATCCTAGTGGGAATGAAATGATATCTCATTTTGGCCTTGATTGACCTCTGTCTGATGGTTAATGACACTGAGGGTCTTTTCATGTATTTGCTGGCCATTTGAATATCCTCTTTGGTGAAATGTCTATTCAAATCTTTTGCTCATTTTATTATTTGTTATTTGTCTTTTTGTTATTAAGTTGTCAGAGATTTACATTTTTGTTGTTGTCGTTATTAGATTCTTGTTGGATATATGGTTGGTAGCTTGTCTTTTCCCTTTTTGGGGAAAGTCTTTTGATGAACAGAAGTTTCAAATTTTTATGAAGTCCCATTTACTTATTTTGTCTTTCGCTGTTTGTTCTTTTGTTATTGTATTAGGTAATCCATTGTTAAAAGCTAGGCCTGAAAGCATTGTCCGTGCTTTTTCTTCTAAGAATTTTATAGTTTTATTTTGCACATTTAGGAACTTAATCCATTTTAAATTTCTTTTGTGTGTGGGTAAGACATGACTCCTCTTTCATTTGTCTGCATGTGGAAATCCAATTTTCACAGAATCCTTTATCTCAGAGACTCTCTTTCCCCATCAGACGGACTAAACACCCTTGTCAAAATAGTTGACCATAGATGTATGGGTTTATTTCTGGACTCTCAATTCTATTCCGTAGGTCTGTGTATCTATTATTATACTAATACCAGGCTGTTTTGATTACTGTAGTAAATAGCTCCTGTGCTTCCTGAGTTTTAAGAGACACTATTTGGATTAGAGAAAGGTTTATTAAAATAAGACACAAACAGCACTAACCATAATAGAAAAGATGAATAAATTTGACTTTATTAATATTAAGAACTTGTATTCATCAAAAGACACCACTTAGAGAATTAAATGTCAGGCCACAGACAGGAAGAAGACATTTGCAATGCATATATATGACAAAGGACTTGTTTCCAGAATATAGGAAGAAATCCTACAAATCAATAAAAGCAATATAATCCAATTAAACATGAGCAAAATACGTGAACAGACACTTCAAAAAGAAAAGGATATCCAGATACCTGAAAAACATTTGAAAAGGTTCACTAAGTCATTAGTCATCAGGTAAATCCAAATTAAAACCACAATGAGATACCATTATACAAGGAACAGAGTGATTAAAAGCAAAAAGACAGTCAATGCCAAGGGTTAGCAAGAATCCAGAAAATTGGAGCTCTCATACATTACTGGTAGGAGGGCACAACCTCTTTGGAAAATTGTTTTCAATGTCTTCTAGAACTAAATATGTTACCCTCTAAAACCAAACCAAATTCACCATCATCAAGTCAATTCCAACTCAGAGCGACACCCAGTGGGTTTCCAAGGCTGTAAATCTTTACAAAAGCTGACTGCCTCATCTTTCTTTCATGGACTTACTAGTGGGTTTGAACCACTGACCTTTTGGTTAGCAGCAAATGATCCAGTAATTATACTTCTCAAGAGAAATGAGTGCATATGTCCTTGAGAAGACAAATATAAGAATACTTACAGCAGTCTTATTCATAATAGTCACAAAGTCGAAATTACCCAAATGTCTATTATCAGGAAAATGGATGAATAACGGTAGATATATTCAAACAATGAAATGCTACATAGGAGTATAAAAGAATAAGCTACAATGTGGACCAGGGGTGAATCTCACAATTACAATGTAAAATAAGGGAAGATAGATTAAAAAAAAAGAATATATATTTATTATTCTATTTATGTGAAGTTTAGGAACAAGCAAATTTAATCTGTTGTTTGTTAGGTACCATGGAGTCTATTCCAATTTATATTGGACCCATGTGGTAGAGTAGAACTGCCTCGTAGAGTTTTCTGGGCTGTATCAATATGAGAGCAGATTGCCCGGTCTTTCTCTCATGGTTCCACCAGGTGGGTTCAAATGGCTAGCCTTTTAGTTAGCAGCTGAACACTTAACCTTTTTACTACCAGGGCTTCTAAAACTAATCTGTGGTGATAGATACAAAAATAACACGGTAACGGGATGTATGTGTATGTGTGGTTGTTGACTGAGAAGGGGCACAAGGAGTATTGGAAACATATTTTTATCTGGATTTGGGTGATAGTTACATTAATATTAGTTGTACTATAAAAATTCATCAAGCCGCACACTTAAGATTTCACATTTTATGTGTGTATGTTATCCATCTTAAAAATAAAGAAGAGGTAAGATTGAGAACAGAAAGTTGATGGTCCATCCATCCCACTGGGAAAGGTTTCAAGACCTTTTTGTCAAGTGGCAGAAGACATAGCACCATAATAAGACTGGAAATCATTGAATTAGATGTAAAGTGAAAAACCTGGCCTTCAATTCTAATTCTGTACTAATTATTTATGTAGTCCTGGAATGTAACCTTTTCTGGCCTCAGTTTCCAAATCTGTAAAATAGCTGACTGCTGAGGATATTTGTGTCCTCCCAAATCCCAAGTCCAGTGACTGCTTTTCTGCCCAAGGCCAGCATGAATACATGAGTCTGTGTTGGTTCTGCTCTGCTGAATGACACTGAAGAAGGGACAGAACTCAAAACTCGACACATTCCATTTAGACCTTGACAGTGGCAGATTAGATAGTGACCAACCCTGTTGTGAGTAGGTTGCTGTAGCCCCTATACCACCACCATATAGATGGTGAATTTTCTCCATCTTTTACTAAATCATCTCCTGTGATGACATGCAAAACTTGCTCCAGACACTGCACTACAGTAGATAACAAATGCACTTTGGGTGTCTGTCTGACCTGGGTTTGAAACCCAGCTAGAACACATTCTGTCTCTATGACCTCAAATGGCTCATTTAAGGCCCCTGGGCCTTAATTTTCTCCTCCCCATTAAAATCCTAAAATAGGAAAGCTATCACCACTTCAGAGTTGTTGTACAGATTAAATGAGATAAAATTTGTAAAGGCCCTTAGTACAGTGCCTCTCTCATAGCAACACTCAATAAGGTGAAGCCATTATTTATTTATTTATTTATTTTAAAGTTTTGTTGTGATTTGAGTGAAAGTTTACAGAGCAAATTCATTTTCCATACAACAGTTCATACACATTTTGTTTCACGACATTGACTGCGATTCCCCACAGTGTAACAGCTCTCTTCCCACATCCTCCCCATAGTTACCTCTTCCCTGTGTCCTTCCCTCGCCTGCACTCCCATCCCCCCAGGCTGTCTCCCTGTGCATACCCTGTTCTCTCATGATTGATATGCCAAGTAATGTATCTACCTGATGTAAATGTTCACCCCATATGCCTGTCTATTATTTGGCTGGAAGCTACAGGAGTGTGTTCAATTCCAGACCTGAAGGGTAGCTAGGGGCAATAGACTCAGTAGATTCAAGCTCTATTGGACCAGCAAACCTTGTCTTTTTAAAAATGATTTTAAGTTTTGTTCCACGTTATTCTCCCACTCTATCCAGAATCTCCTACACTGATCCCCCTCCAAGTAGTTGGCAGTGGTATCTGGGCACCATCTAGTTCTTCTGGTCTCATGGTCCTATAGGCTGAAGATCACATGGTCTACCAATGCCTTGGACTAATTGTTTCTACATGTCTTTGATTTTATTCATACATCTTTGCTCTGGATGAGGAGAGACCCATTGTTGTATCTAGATGGCTTCTTGCATGCTTTTAAGACCCCACTTGCTACTCATAAAAGTAGGATGTGGAACAATGTTTTTGTGTAATATGTTATACCAATTGAGTTTGATGTCCTTGTGACTATGGTCCTGAGCTACAGGTCCAACTACTTGCTTCCTCTGGGTAGCTGGCTTTGACCAAGAAGTCACATAACCTTGTCATTTGTCAGCTCTGCTAATATACCTGGACATTCTTACAGCACATACAAATACACATGTAGGAATGTCATCTGCCAACCCTATACATGGTCATGGGCACACTACCCCCTGCCTAGAAATACTCAATCATACAGGCTGTCCACCCATCTATCAACCAGTGTTTGCCATCACTGACAATGCAGTACTGTATATGCTTTGTTGTCCCTACTTCCCATGTACCTCTCTATGTCTTCCTATTCCTCAGTGCCACTATGTTGATCACTCACATTTGATACATTGCCTTTCCCTTCACCCAAATCGGTACTTGTCTCTACCTGTCTAGAGTATTCTCTCCCACCCATGGTAATCAACAGAGTTTCAGTCCATATATAAACCTTCCCTTGACTTTTCACAATAATGAACTAATACAATATTTGTCTTTCTGTGATTGACTTATTTCACTCAGCATAATATCCTCCAAGTTCATCCATGTTATGTGGTGTTTTATAGATTCTACATTATTCTTTAGTGTTGTGTAGTATTCCATTGTGTGTATGTATGTACCATAGTTTGCTTATTTATTCTTCTGTTGATGGACACATAGGTTGTTTCCATCTTTTTGCTATTGTGGATAGTGCCACGATGAACATGGGTGTACATATATCTGTTCTTGTCCTGCCTTTCACTTCTTTAGGATATATACCTACTAATGGGATTGCTGGATCAAATGGTATTTCTAATTCTACCTTTCTAAGGAATTACCATACTGCTTTCCACAGTGGATGTACCATTTTACAGTCCCATCAGCAATGTATGAGAGTCCCAGTCTCTCCACATCCTTGCCAGCATTTGTTATTTTCTGTCTTGTTGAACTTTGCTA
>NW_006921621.1:11014886-11094638 GCF_000298275.1 Orycteropus afer afer
GACCAATATCCCTCATGAATATAGATGCAAAAATCTTCAACAAAATCCTAGCCAATAGACTCAAACAACATATCCAAAAAAATAATTCATTGTGACCACGGGGATTTCATATCAGGTATGCAAGTATGGTTCAACATTAGAAAAACTATCAGTGTCATCCATCACATAAATAAAACAAAGGAGAAGAACCACATGATCATATTAATCAATGCAGAAAAGGCATTTGATAAAATCCAACACCCATTCCTGATAAAAATCTCAGCACAATAGGAATAGAAGAGACATTCCTCAACATAATAAAGGGCATATATGCAAAACCAACAGCTAACATTATTCTCAATGGAGAGAAACTGAAACCATTCCCCTTGCAAACAAGAACCAGACAAGGATGCCCTCTTCACCACTTCTTTTCAACATTGTTTTGGAAGTTCTAGCCAGGGCAATACGGCAAGAAAGGGAAATAAAAGGCATCCAAATTGGTAAGGAAAAAGCAAAACTGTCCCTATTTGCAGATGATATGATCCTACACACAGTAAACCCAAGAGATTCCTCAAGAAAATTACTGGAACTAACTGAGAGATTCAGCATAAGAACAGGATACAAGATCAACATACAAAAATCAGTTGGATTCCTCTATACCAGCAAAGAGATTGCTGAAGAAGAGATAAGGAAATCAATACCATTTACAATAGCTACCAACAAAATAAAATACTTGGGAATAAATCTTAACCAGGGACACACAAGATCTGTACAGAAAAAAAAAAAAAAAATAAAACACTACTTCAAGAAACCATAAGAGATCTACATAAATGGAAGAACATCTCATGCTCATGGATAGGAAGATTGAACATTGTGAAAATGTTAATTCTACCCAAAGCAATCTATACATTCAATGCAATCCCAATCCAGATTCCATCAACATTCTTTAAGGATATGGAAAGGAAGTAGCCATTATTCTTATTGCAGTCAGTTCCTTTGTCACCATCAGCATCCTAAATTTCACTTGACACCATTGTTTACTTATAAAATAGCTTCTTAGGCTTATAATAGGCAAGAAAGAACTTCAGAAATGAGCTTATTAAATACCAATGGCTTGTTAAGTCCTTTTGAGTTACAAACCATAGATACTGAAAAGCTAGCTTAAGCAAAAAGCGTAATTTATTAAAAGGACGCAGGATTATGGAACTACAGCAAAAGCTAGCCAATAGGGCTGCAAATGGAGAAATTGGGACCACCTTGTGACCTGGGGCAGCAGGGTTTCAGATCCCATGCTGGGTATCCCCATTGATGTGACTCAGATCTAATATCTCCTGGTACCAAGATCTGTTGTTGTCATTATTATTTGCCGTTGAGTCAGACCCTACTCATAGTGATGCCTCCTTGGGTTTCTGAGGCAGTATCACTATGGAAGTAGATTGCCTAACCTTCTGAGGAGTGGCTGGTGGGTTTGAACCGCCAGCCTTCTGGTTAGTAGTCAGGTGCCTTAGGCACTATGCTACCAGAGCTCCTTACCAAGATCTAGTGGGGGGAAAAAAAACTGTTGCCCTCAAGGAGTTGATTCCAACACATGGCAATCCCACGAGTAGGACTGTGTTCCATAGTGTTTTCAATGGCTGATACTTCAGAAGTAGATCCCCAGGTCTTTCTTCCAAAGCATCACTGAGTGGGTTCAAATTCCCAGACTTTCAGTTAGCAGCTGAGCATGTTAACTATTTGCACCACCCAGGGATTTCACCAAGACCCATCACATCACTCAGTGTATAGTCAGGCATTCATACTTAGCCTGGCCAAAAGGGAACCCTGAATTTAAAAAAATAAACAACTCTTCCCATTGTTGTTGTTAGGTGTCATGGAGTAGATTTTGACTCATAGTGACCTCATGCAACAGAGTAAAACTGCCCCCCGTGGGGTTTTCTAGGCTATCATCTTTACGGAAGCAGATTGCCAGGTCTTTCTCTTGTGGAGCTGCTGGGTGGATTTGAACGGCCAACATTTTTGTTAGCAGCTGAGCACTTAGCCCTTGAACCACCAGGGCTCCTTACTTCTCCCATCATCTTCCCCATCTCAGGAAATGAGACCAGCATCCACCCAGTTACTCACTCTCTAAACCTAGCAATCTTCTTTGACTATTTTCTTGCTCAAATTTGGAGATTTCACCTCCAAAATCTGTTTCTCATCCCTTTCACTGTAACTGTAGACCCATCATCTTCCTTCTGGACACTGCATTAGTCTCTTAGCAGGCTCTCTTGCTTCTACACTTGCTCCCCTATAATCCAGTCTCTACTCGGCAGCCAGGGTGATATTTCAAACACAAATTAGGTCATGTCACTCTGTGCATGAAACCCTCCAATGGCCTCTCCTCTGCACATAGAATAAAATCCAAATGCATTATTGTGACCTACAAGACTCTATGTGATTTCATCTGTTTGTTCAAACTCATCTCTATTTTAAGTCCCTGTGTGGTACAAATGGTTAACATACTCAGTTGCTAACAAAAGTTTAGAAGTTTGAGTCTATCAAAAGGCACTTGGAAGGAAGGATCTGGTGATCTGCTTCTGAAAATGCAGCCATTGAAAACCCTATGGAGCACAGTTCTACTCTGACACACATGGTGCTGCCACGAGTCAAAGTCTACTTGACACCAGTTGATTCATCTCTACTTCGTTTATTTGACACACACAGGCCTTCTGTCAGATTTTGCCTGGGATGATCTTCCTAAGGCACTTGACTGCTAACCAGAAGGCTGGCAGTTCAAACCAATCAGCCATCCCCAGAAGGAAGGTTCGGCAGTCTGCTTCCATAGTGATACTGCTTCAGAAATCCCAGGGGAGGAGTCGCTATGAGTTGGATCCGGCTCCATGACACATAACAACAACAACGTTTTTTACATGATTGGTCCCTTTTTATCAAGTCCCCACAGAGACCTTTTATACTACCCTACCTAAAGTAGCTATTCCCTTACTCCATTCTTCCGCATCACATCACCATTGTTATACTTTTACCATTGAATAAGATCTAATATTTTCTTACATGTTTGTTTGTTGTCTCTACTACCGCACCCAAAATAGAATGGAAACTCTATGAGGATACCATTTTTGTCAGTCTTGTTCAACAGAGGCTAGAACAGTGTTCTTTGTAGGCACTCCATAAATACTTGTTAAATAAAGGAATTTGTTAAGTTGGATGTGAAATTTCAAATGCAGGGAGGATCTGATTGTCCTAGTTTGGATAGAATGTCTACATCTGGATCGTTTATCTCTAGCCAAGTTTCCCGGGTTCCCTAGCACAGACACGGTCGTCTGGAAATCTGTCCCTGTGTATCTTTGTGGTCTAAATAGCCATCCTAAGTTGTGTTTGCTGTTAGTCCCCATTTTCCAAATGCAGGCACTGAGGTTCAGATTGTAATTGGGGCATTCACAATGATCAGTTCTGCCATTCATATGTTACAGAGCATGCTTCATCTGTTCTTGTCTAAATGTCTGTGCGTCTCTGTCTTTCCAAATCAGTGGTGTTAATTAACTGCATGTTGATAAATATTTTCTTCCCTCTACACCTACTCTATTTTAACATTAGAGTTGAAATTCTCATTTCCTCCAAGAAAGAAATAGAACCCAGATTTTCATTGTTGGACAAGATGTTTCAATTTCCCCATGCACAGTTTTCTTGTTGTTTTTGGCACTACTGTTTGTTTTAATTGTGCTGTAGGTGCAAGTTTACAGAGCAGAGTTTGTTTTACATTCAACATTATGTGTACATTTAGTTTCACTCCCCATTTACCATCCCAACCCTAACCCAGTCTCCTTCCCTCCCTGCCCAGTAACCCCATAGTTACGCTTTCCTGTGTGTCCTGCATTTCCTCATGGGAATGTTGCCCTGTGGTCAGTGGCTCCAAGGGATGCATTTCCATAGACTATTTGGGTGTGTCACCCTGGGTTGAGTGGTCTGCATGTATATCTTGTTAACTATTGGGCTGAGAGCCAGCCCCTGGGAGTAAGTTTTATTCCGGGCCCAGAATGTATCCCAGGGTCATAGTATTGGGGGTCTTACCAGATTCCATCCGACCAGTAATCCTGGTTACTAATGAGATTTGATCCCTTCCTGAGTGGTTGGCATTGGTAGCCAAGCACCATCTAGTTCTTCTGGTCTTGAGGACCGTCGTGTCCTAGGGCTGCTTGCTTCCAAATGCCCTTGTTTTTTTGCACTCTTCTTCACTTCTGACGATAGGAGATCATTAGCTGCATCTTAGATGGCCGCTTGAAAGCTTTTAAGACCCCAGTTGCCACTCACCGATGTAGGATGAGGAACAAGACTTTTATGTATTTGTTGGGCCAATTGAGTCTGGTGTCCCCTAGTACCATAGTCCTGAGTTGGTAGATTCGTTGGATCTCTCTCCCATGGTTTCTGGCTGTCTGCGAGGAATTACTCTATGTCTGTCATTTGTTGTTTCTGTAAGGATTGTGGGCATTTTGTATCAGTAGTATCTGTGCAAGATTAGCCTCCACTGAATCTATCCTCAGTCTCAAGTATAATCCTGTTCACTGACCTCCATCTGATCTTCTCAGATGATTATGTATTCATCTGTAGCCTTGTGTTTGGTGTTAATGGCGATGCAGTATGGTGGATATACTGGTTGGTATTAGCATCTATTGTCTATGTCTTATGTGCACAATTCGGTGTCCTCCCTTTTCCTAATGTTACCATGGTGGTCACAGACTCTTTCTATACCATCCCTACCCTTACCCACGTCAGTGTGTGGCTCCCAACTAGCCTGAAATTAATCCCTTCCCTTCCCTCCCACCCCGGTAGTCTACAAAGTGAGTTCCCTTTCTCAAGCAAACCCTTCTTTGTCTTTTTACAGTAATGGGCTCATACAGTATTTGTCCTTCTGCGATTGACTTATTTCACTCAGCATAATGTCCTCCAGACTCATCCATGTTGTTAGATGTTTCACGTATCCTTCATTGTTTTTTCATGTAGCATAGTATTCCACTGTGTGAATGTACCATAATTTGGTTATCCATTCATCCATTGATGGGCCTTTAGGTTGTTTCCATCTTAAATTATAATACAGTCTTACTGTCCCTTTATGTAAAATCTTAGTTTAGATAACTCATCCGTGTTTTGTTTTTTTTAATTGAGTCCTAACATTAGCTGGCTAATTAGGAAAATCAGTTCCTATTTTAGCTGCTGCTGCTTCTAGCTACGTGAAACCTTTAGAATGTGGTAATTTAATAGTGAAATATATGTCTAACCAGTGGAAAGAATTCTAAGTTGTTTTTAAACTAGTTAGAATTCATACATAGCTTTCAGGTTAACAACCGTACTCATTTATTATTCTACTTTTTCTGAACTCTGTCTTGGCAAATAAATGCCATAACATATGCTTGCAAAGAATGAAACAAAAAGGTCTTTATCAGTTTCATTTGGTAGGTATAGAGCATGAAGCAAGGTATAATCTACAATAAATTAAATTTTGTTTCCTAATGCCTACTTCTCTGGAGTCTATGAGTTCTTTACTAGTGAAATAGAAATTTAAAGGAAGAAATAGGTAGAGAGATTTAGATATAAATATAGTTGTCATGTGTTTTAAAATGTTTTATATTCATTTTTAAGATAGTAAGATTTCATATAGCCACTCCAGATTCTTTTGCTTATTATTTGTGTGTCACATCATTTTCTGATCTTTTTCTTCCATCTAGCTGTAGTTTCATATTAAAGAGGGTTTCTTGTAGACATAATATAGTTGGGTCTTAGTTTTTTTAGACAGTCTGACAATCTGTCTTTTAATTAATATGCTTAGGCCACTTGCATTTAATGTAATTATTGATATGGTTGGATGAACTACTGCCTTCCTATTTTCTATTTGTTCCATTTAGTTTTTCTTCCTTTTCTCTTTTTTTTTCTGCCTCCTTTTGGATTGAGTGTTTTTCATTAGTCCATTTTGTCCCAAGTATTGATGTCTTTCCATATCTCTTTTTAAATATTTTAGTGGTTGCTCTAAAGTTTACAATATACTTAATTACTTATTACCTTCATGTATATGATAAATACTTAATGTAATTAGATTCTGGATCATTGTTGTGACTACCTTATAACCAATTGAGGATTGAAGCTACCTTTCAGTGACAAGTTCATAAGTTTGTTAATAATGAAATTTATAGTAATAATAAATACTGATCATTTACTATGTGCCAGACACTATTCTGATCATTTTTCCATCTATTGATTTTTTTTTAACCTTTACAACAACCCAGTGAGAGTAGATCTGTTGCCAGGGTCCAGGGACCCTGAGCAAGTGTCATTGCCTTCTGCTGATGAAGAACTAAACAGGAGAGGCAGAGTGTCCACATGAACCAAAGTCTATTAAAGAGGAAAGGAAGAGATCTCAAAGGAGAGACAGAGAGGAGCTTTTGCCTACCCTAGCCTCTACTTTCTCTCAGAACAAAGGAATTCTTAAGGTTTATACAGGGTTTGGGTAGGGGAAAAAAACATCATTTTTATTCATAAAATGGGTGGGGATTTTCAGGAAAGAGGTGGGGTTATGAAAATTAGGTGCACATGCAGGAAGTAGCCAAGATGGATTCCATCACAAAGGCTAACAGAATGAAGATAGAACTCATCATGAAGGCTTCTGGGATGTTTGACATGACTTTTTCTGAGATGTTGCATATGCGTGATGGTTTCTGGACCCTGGTTCAAGTCCCAGTGAAGTCTCCTGCTCTTGACTATCTCTGGTGAAAGGTCACGTTAAATTTTACTGCTCATGCTCTGTGCCTGGTGAGGAACTTAAAAGACAATTCAGAAGGTATATCAGCATTTTGTAACTGATCAAGCATGTAAGGCCTTGAAATTTGGCTTCTTATCTTGTCTAAGGGCCTGGCTTTTTAATCAGAAGGAATTTTCTGGTGTCATTAGCAAAAGTTACGTAGTGGTCAGCACATAGGCTTAAATTCCAAGAATACTGAGTCAAAGGCTGCCTCATTCAGCCAGCCCGATTCCCTGCCTATCTAAGATCATATTTATGTATTTATCTCCATTTTACAGATGAGATAGATGAGGCAGAAAGAAGTCACAAAACTTTCCCCAGGTTTCACAGACACAAGTCTCAATGCTACTTTTATTAAGGAGCCCTGGTGGCACAGTGGTTAAGTGCTTGGCTGCTAACCAAAAGATTAGTGGTTCAAACCAATCCAGTGGCTCCACAGGAGAAAGACCTGATGATCAGGTTCCATAAAGATTTCAGCAAAGATCTAGGAGGTTGGGACCATAGTCTCAGGGAATATTAGGTCAATTGGCTTAGAATAGTCCATATAGACAATGTTCTACATCCTACTTTGGTGAAAGCTTGCAAGCGGCCATCTAAGATGCATGCAGTGATTGTTCTCTTCCTCTCTAGAGTGAAGAAGAGGAAACAATTAGCTCAAAGGACTAGTGGACCATTTGAACCACAGCCTCCAGTAGCTTAAGACCAGAAGAGCTAGATAATGTCTGCTACCACTATTGACAGCTCTGATTGGGATTACAATAGAAGGTCCTAGACAGAGTGGGGAAAAAATATAGAACAAAATTCAATATCATAAAAAAAATAAAAGACCAATTTACTGGTTGATAGAGACTAGTGGAACCCCTCCCCCCGACACTATGGCCCATAGACACCCTTCAAACCTAGAATCTAACCAGCCCCTGGGGATCATCTCTCAGCTAAACAATAGACAAGCCAATAAAGTGAATAAACAACACCTGTTGGTGTTGGAAATTTCTCCTCAGAACACAAGAGCAAAAGGCATTTGCCCAAGTTCAGAAGGCAGGAAGGGGGGCAGGAAAGAAACAGAATGGAAATGGAAAACCTAGGGGGTAAGTGGAAAGAATGCTGGTACATTGAAGAAATTGCAACTAATGTCATGAAACAAAATGTATATAAATTTTCTAATGGAAAACTAATTTGCTCTGTAAACTTACACTCAAACCATAATAAAATTTTTTTTTTGGGAAAAAAAAAAGGATTAGAGCCAAGAAAACCCTATGGGGCAGTTTTAGTCTGTCACTTGCTGTGAGTCAGAATCAACTTCACGGCAAATAATAACATTTATTGTTCTGAGAAAAGTGCAACATAGATTTAATGCGTAAAAAGAGAGGAATGAAGGCCTCTCAGTAGCTCATATTTTCATGCAATAAGATGAGGAAATGCTGTATTTGTAGGATACATTTGTAGTAGAGAGTTACAACTCAAATAACTCTATGTATACAAGCCAGTACTGTTAGTGCTGTGAGCCACTGCTAATATGAACTGTACTGGTTTTGTAATTTGTATCTAATTTGAACTTTTATTTTTATTTTATAATTTTATGAGAGCTTTAAGAACAAGATGGTTATATCTAATTCTAAATGTATGCATATTAAATAACATTAAAAGAAAATAATAATTCAAAACTAGACATCTTTGAGAATTTTTCCCTGTATAAGCAGAGTTG
Source organism: Orycteropus afer afer (assembly GCF_000298275.1). Classification (NCBI taxonomy): domain Eukaryota; kingdom Metazoa; phylum Chordata; class Mammalia; order Tubulidentata; family Orycteropodidae; genus Orycteropus; species Orycteropus afer. The sequence continues at coordinate 11,023,358 of NW_006921621.1, forward strand.
CATAGTGGTTAAGCACTTGGCTGCCAACCAAAAGTCAGTGATTGAAACCCCCCAGCCATTCTGTAGGACAAAGATCTGGCAGTTTGCTTCCATAAATATTTATAGCCTTGGAAACCATATGGGGCAGTTCTATTCTTTCCTACAAGTTTGGTGTGAGTTGAAATTCTACTTGACAGCGATGGGTTTGGTTTTTGGTTAAGCAGTCTTTGCGTACTCTTCACTTCAGAGATAATCGTGCTTCTTGAATGTGATAATATTATCATAGGTGCCCTGATATTGCTCAAGAATAGATGAGTGGTTCAAGTACTTATCAACTGAAATTTTAAGCTTCATGTAGAGATTCTTGAGAAGAGTGATGAGTTGTTGATATCTGTCAATGTTTTATCCAAGTTACTTTGGGCTAGGGTCTTGAGACACTTTGTAGAGTCCTGTAAAGAGGCTTCTGGGAGCCCCTGGTTCCAGTCTGGTCCTATATAGCAGGCCAACCACCGTCTCTATCTGACGCTCACTTTTCTCATGTGTTACATAGGGATGGAGCCTACTTTGCAGGGCTGTTGTCATATGGAAAGAGATTATGCATTTTATTTTGGTACATATTGGTACAGAGTAGGTACTTAAATGGTCATCTAAATTATTGTTGTTATCACTATTGTCCCTGTGCTATAAATCAGTTATCCTGCTGAAAGCAACCCTGCACCAAGTTCTTTGTCATGAACTCTATGTCCTAAAAATGTTTGCATTAGAGGGGCCAGTACTGCTTCTCTTGCCAGTTATGTGCATTGATGATATCACTCTGTGAAACCTGCCTTCAGGACTGCACCATACTCATGTTCAGATGTATGTTTTGGTTTCTACTCTCTTTGAGTAAGGCAGATAACTTTTAAAGAGAGTGTCCAACTGTGATTAGTTTGTATGGTATTTACGAAAATGAAGGAGAATCTTTTGGTCTGTGAGAATTTTAAGGTTTACCAACATAAGAAAAATTTTTTATTTAAGTATTGGTAATATTGCATTATAAATAAGTGAGGCATTAACAGAGAATAAAGTTTAATTCAAAAAGGCTAGCTGATTAAATAATCTGATAGCTGGACTATATGAAGAGAATGCAACATCAGAATGAAGAAGACGACTCATTAACAATCTGCAATATGCAGATAACACAATTTTACTTGCTGAAAGTGTGGAAAACTTGAACCATTTACTGATGAAGATCAAAGGCTATAGCTTTCATTATGGATTACTCCTCCACCTAAAGAAAACAGAAATTCTCACAAGTAGACCAATAAGAAACATTATGATAAATGGCATAGTGCCTAAGGCACTTGACTGTTAACCAGAAGGCTGGCGGTTCAAACCCACCAGCCACTCCTCGGAAGGAAGGTTGGACAATCTACTTCTGTAGTGATACTGCCTCGGCAACCCAAGGAGGGGTCACTATGAGTTGGGCCGACTCGACGGCACATAACAACAACAACATGATAAATGGAGAAAAGATTTAAGTTATTGCAGTGTAGTAAATTACTTTGTGTGGCTTTTCTACCCATAAGTCTTTGTAAACTCCAAGGTGGAATTTGCTATGAGCAACTGAGGAGCTCCTGATTGCTGAAGGTGTCCACCTGGAGTATTTCTGTTGGGAGTGGCACAAAACAATGTTCTGGGAGGTGCCCACTCTCTCTCAGGTGCTTAGAGTTCTGATGCTATAATTGGCTAGTTTGACCACCCTGCGGGCTCTAAAGGAGACCTCCTGGAGGCAGAACTCTCTCTGACTGCTGGTGGAGGAAGACGTGCTGCTGAAAGAGACACGCGCCCCTGAAAGAGACACATGCTGCTGGGAAAGAGACACAAGAGACACGCATTGCTGAGTGAGACACCGAGGGACCAGCACTGCTGGGAAAGAGACTGTGAGAGACTGTTGGCTGAGGGACGGTGGACTGGGAGAGAGACTGAGCGTTCTTCCTGAACTTAAATTGTAGCTTGGTGCTTCCCTAATAAACCTTGTAATCTGTGAGTTCTGTGTGGCCACTGCAGCGAATTATTGAACCCAGGAGAGAGGTGGTGGGTGCTCTGGGAGGAACGGTTGGAGAAAGGACTGGAGGGAGGCAGCATGTCTGGCCTGGCAGTAATAGGCCTTGGGTTACTGCTGGGAACCCTGTGTTCCCTTTGTGGATTAGAGGAGGTCAGAACATGTGGCCTCCTTGTCGTTTTTGCAGTTATCAACAATGTCATTTTACTTCTATCCACAATTGATGCCCATGAAAAAGTAACAGTGAAGAAATCAAACAATGCATTGCATTGGGCCACAAGAACCTCTTTAAAGTATTTAAAAGCAAAGATGTCACTTTGAAAACTAAGGTGTGCCTAATCTAAGCCATGGTATTTTCAGTCACCTCATATACATGTGAAATTTGGACAATAAATAAGGAAGACCAAAGAACTGATGCCTTTGGATTATGGTGTTGGTGAAGAATATTGAATATACAATGGACTGCCAGATGAATGAACAAATCTGCCTTGGAGGAAGTACAGTCAAACTGTTTCTTAGAAACAAGGATGATTAAACTTTGTCTCACTTACTTTGGATATGTTATCAGAAGGGACCAGGCCCTGGAGAAGAACATGATACTTAGTAAAGTAGAGGGTCAGGCAAAAAGAGGAAGACCCTCAACAAGATGTATTGAGTGGCTATAACAATGAGCTAAAACATAGCAATGATTGTGAGGGTGGTGTAGGACAGGACAGCATTTTGTTCTGTTGTACATAGAGTCATTGTGCATTGAAGCCAATGCAATAGGACCTAACAATAACAACAACAAGCCTGAGAGTAGAACCCCTGGTGGCATAATGTGTAAGAGCTCAGCTAGTAACCACAAAGTTGGTGGTTTTAACCCACTCAGCCATTCCATGGGAGAAAAAACCTAGTGATCTGTTTTCATAAAGATTATAGCCTAGAAAACCCAATGGGATGGTTCTGTTCTGTCACATGGTCTTGCTATGCTTTGAAATCAATTATATAGCAATCAACAGCAACAACAAGCTTGAGAATATATTACCTGATTTTCCTATTGATCTCACTGTTGCTCCTAAGCCAACAACATTACTTTTACTTACTTAAACATTGACATAATGCTACTGCCCTACATTGGGAAACATGTAGGACACTCACAGTAATCAATTGTATTTATATCTAGGAGTAAATGTCAGCTAAATTGGTAGAGTATGCAAAATATCTCACAGTATTGAAAAAAAAGGATTTTATCAATTATTTATATTATTTTCTTCTTTTAGAAGCTGTTGAGATTATCACTGCATTTTAGAAAGGACTATATTAATGTTAAACATTGTGTCATTAAGCAATAGCTGTGTAATGTGACTTACATACATTACCAAGTCCCATCTACTGTATGTTGGACCTTCAATATTTGTCTAATGCTTTCAAGCCAGCTTGACCTTTGAGGGAATTATTAAGTAGGTGAAATTTGTTTCAAGGTAGTCCACTTCCCCTGTTACTCACTTCAGTTACCTTTTAGTGGAAGTTTTCACATCAGACTACCAATTCTTTTTCTTCCCCCTCGCTCTATAAAATGTATGTCCTTTTGGGACTTAAAGAATTATGCAAGTTATTTTCCCATTAAACTAGAACTTCTTCCTTTATTTTAACTTCTTACATAGGACGCATTAGGAAAATGTGTTATACGTTTTTCTATTATAGCAAATAAACAAAAGCAGTTGCTATCTGTTCAATTCCAACTCATAGCAACCCCATGTGTGTCAGAATAAACTGTGTACAACAGGATTTTCAATGGCTAAGTTTTGAGAAGTAGTTCACCAGGCCTTTCATCTGAGGCATTCCTTAGTGAACTTGAACCTCCAACCTTTTGGTTATCAGTGAACACATTACTTGTTTGTACCACAAGGACTCCAATCTTAGTAAATAGTGTAAATGTAAATAATACAGTTTTCTTATCAACTCAAATAACTGGTTGCTCTATATTTCCATCAGAATGTTTAGATCCATGGTGATACATGTTTTACAATACACAGAGAGGTTCATATTTAATTTTGCTCTTCAGAGAATCTGAAAAATATGTGTTTGTACCTCTGCCTGTGGTAAATCCTAGCCCTTCGTAGCATTTCTTCTCTACTTTTTCAGGTGGCTGAAATTACCCTCTAGATGGGGCAGTGGCTTTTGCTTCAGTAAGAACTCAAACTTCAGGTTGGTTAGCACTTCCGCATCAACAGCAAGATAGCAGGAGAGACAGTGGTTTTGGGATGACCCTTTCATCAGACTAGGGCTAGGGAACTGTACTCTTGATTACTGTCTTTCTGGGGCATCCTCATTTTTCCTCATTTTTTCTGAAGTGACAAGAGGTTGCATCTTCTCATCTCACAGGCCTGGTGGAGTCCATGCTGAGGCAATCAATATCTGTGGAATATTTTGCACTGAAATTCTTTCTTGCAAAATTGGATGCCTCACCAGGGTGCTGCTGCAGTGACAGAACACCAGCTTTGCAAGCTGTTCAAGTTCAGGATAAGGTCCTTGAAATATAATGAAGGGATGCGACAAGTAGGATCAAGCCTTTATCACAAGGCTCTCTTGAAGAGAGTTCAGAAATGAAAAAAAAAATTAGAAGAGTTTATACTAAAAGAAAAGAAAATGAAGAAGGAATGTAGAGTGGTTTTGGTGAATGCATCAGGCAGGGTACAATAGAAAGAGACAGGAGCTGACCTCTTGAAGGCTTAGTTTTAAATCTTCTCTGTGTGACTTGCTACCTGTGATCACTCTATTAAAAGCAGAAACTGGTAGTAGGAAAGATTTACAGGAAGAAATGTTTGGTAACTTTTTAATGCAATTTCTATTTTCCTGGAAATAATCTACAATCAGAAGATTGTACATACTTGTTCAGAGAATATTTCTTTACAATTAAGAGGCTGAAAGATAGTCTCAGGGTGTTATATTACTTTATCCTATGCTACCATCCCTCCCTCCATTATGATTTAATTTTATTCAATTAGATGCAAAGAATTGTGCACTAAGTAAATGCAGCCTTAAATGAAGAAAAAGAAACATTAGCATTTGTTTGTTTATCGTTGTTTTTTGCTGTCCAGTTGGCTCTGACTCATGACAACCTTATGTATAACAGAATGACACTTTGCCCAATGCTATACCATCTTTATGATACTCTTTATCAGATATCTTCAAAGTCAGATCAGATATACTAAGGAAAAATTAAACCCTCTGCCTCATATAATTATTTAAAGTGAGGAAGGGAACGTGTGATGCCAAGAAATGTCACCAGGGAAGGCCATGAGAGGTATCCCCAGGTGATATTGTGTTAGTAAAATCTTTACATTCCAGCAAATGGTCTTCTACTTTTTTGACTCGGTAACACAGTATTGTCAATATTCTAAGGGTCTCACTATCTGAGGACTGCATACACACTAAACAAACTCATAAGAGACTGATGTACAAAACAGTATGCCATTTTACTAATATTCAGTGAGAAACATATAACTACCAAAGCAACTGGGTCCTCACCTATTCTGGCTAGTTCTCCATGTAAGGAAATCAACATGAAAGCCAACATTAATCCAAAAATTGCTTGGTGAACATGGAAGCAAAGCAAGGACTTTGTATAATGGCTTAGTGTTATGGCTACTGTATCCATTTCTATATTTGAGGTATACCTGCAGGACATCCTGCCCCAGCATAGTGTTAGATGGGCCTAGCCAACCTCTGTCTCTCTCTAATATCTGTTTCCTTTGGACATGGTGCCCAAGCTCATTTTGAAATCAACAGCTTCAGTTATGTTCAGGTTTATGCCCAGGGCTTCAAATTGGAGGTGCTTTTCAGTTACATATCTTATTGACTTCTCAGAAGGAAGATGGGGCAATCTACTTCCGTAGTGATACTGCCTTGGAAATCCAAGGAGTGGTCACTATGAGTCAGGTCTGACTTGATGGCACATAACAACAACAATCTAATTGACTGGCTTGCCACAATTTACATAAAAGATTTTTTTTCAAATAAATTTTTTGGGTATTTTGCTGTTATCCTTGTATACTTTATTTATAAACACTCCTATTCTGTTAGACATTTATGTGACTTTTAATGTCTCTGTTTTAAACAATATGGGGCAGTGGGGGTTCAGTAGTAAAATTCTTACTTGCCATGCAGGAGATCCAGGATTGATTTCTGACCAGTGCATCTCTTGTGTAGCTACCACCTATCTGTCAGTGGTGATTCATGTGTTGCTATGATGCTGAGCAGGTTTCAACAAAGCTTCTAGACTGAGAGAGACTAGGAAGAAAGACCTGGAGACCTACCACTGAAAAAAATAATCAGCCATTGAAATCCCTATGGATCACAATGGTTCACTCCACAATCAACCATGAGGATGACACAGAACCAGGCACCATTCCATTCCATTGTGTATGGGATCACCATGAGTCAGAGGTCAACTTGATGGCAACTAATAACAACACAAATTGTAAATAACACTCTAATAAAAATGATTGATATTTATTTATTGTGTACTTTGTTCCAGGTACTACTCTCAAATATTCTATATATATTTACTCATTTATAATATTCATGATGATATATGAGGTCAATTCTAGTATCATCCTCATTGTTTTACAGATATTCTATAAATTACAGTGTGATAGAAGCAGGATTTGCAGTGAAGGGCTTTAGCTGCAAAGTCCAAATGTTTGACTCCTGAGTGCTACCATCTCCCTTTTTCTTAGCTGTGTGACCATAGGCAAGTCCTTAACTATGCAATCTGTAAAACTGGGGATAATAACTGGGAATAACAACAATCTCATGAGAATTGTATCTTAGAATAAATGGCATATATTAAGTCCTCAGTAAGTTAGCAACAGCAACCTTACTAACCCTCTTCTCACAGTGGAAATAAAAACCCAGTCTGGCTACAGAACCTTCTCAAACATTATCTTTGTATATTAAATATAGTCAGTGAGCATAGCTGTTAATAAAAGTTTGCCCCAATTCTTTTCCTTACTTCTTTCCCATTTCAGAGGAAGAAGTATATCTTCTTTGAACTAAAGTAACACTGTGTCCTGGATTCTCTTTCCTGCTGCCTTCCAGGATCCATCAGCTATCCTTCCTTCCTATCCCAGAATCTTCAAACCCTCTTTCTCCCCTGACCCTTTCCTCTTAATCTGGAAACTGGCTCTGATTTCTTCTATCTTTACAACTGACAGTCTCTTAATGCCTGCTCCCTTAAAAAACTTCCCATCCTTTTCATTCTCTTCACTGTTAAGGGTCTTTGAAGAGTAGACCCTTGTGTTTCCCTCTGCTTTCTTCTCTCTCAACTCATTGCAGCCCTGCCTTCATCCTCCACCTGTAGAAGCTGCCTTTGCTTATTGCCAACTCCATTGGACACTTCTCAGCCCCAGTCTTGCCTCCCCTCCAGCCTTTAGCATAGGTGACTCCTCTCTACTTCTTGAAATTGATTTCATGTGCTTTTCTCTCAGGGTCTTCATCCCTGGTTTCCTCTCCTCTAGGCACGTCTCATGTTCTTTCTAATGTTCTCTTCCTCATTCTTCCCTTCAGTGTCAATCTCCCTAGGTTCTGTCATTAGCCATCAGCACATCTCTATGTTACTCATCTGAAGTTCTGACTTTGTGTATCACCTATATGCTGCTGACTTCCATATCTGTCTTTTGGGCCCAGATATGTCTTTTGAGGCCCAGATCTGTAAAGGACACTATTTTGAGGGCATTTCCACTTGGATGTGCCAAAGGTCCAGCACACAAAACATGCCCAGAGTAGGGCATTTCATATTTTTCTACATGCAAATCAGCTGCTCCACCCTGATTCGCTAAGAACCTGGGAATCACCCAACTACTCCTTCCTCTTGAGTCCAGATACCAAGCACTATTGATTTTTTCTGTGGATTTTTTACCCTTAACAACTTTAAAGCCTTCTTTCCTTCTCTGTGCCCTTGCCTTTAACTTGGCTCAGGCCATCATCTCTTCTCTATGGATTTAATACCAAAAAAAAAGTTGCCCTGGAGTCAAGTCTGACTCAGGGATTCTAACTCATGATCACCCCATGTGGGTCAGAGTAGAACTGTGCTCCGTAGGGTTTTCAGTGGCTGATGTTTCCAAAGTTGATCAAATGGGGCAATCTACTTCCATAGTGATATCGCCTCTGAAACCTAAGGAGGGGTCGCTATGAGTCGGGTCCGACTTGACAGCACATAACAACAACAACAACAACAACAACAACAACTGGGTGGACTCAAACCTCCAACCTTTTGGTTAACAGTTGAGCAGTTAACCATTTGCAACACCCAGGGCATCTTGGATCATGACAGCGGCTCCTGAGTGTGATCTTCAGTCTTTGTTCTCCATCACCTCCCAGTCCATCCTTTATTTTATTGTATTTTATTTATTTATTAGTTTAATTTATTGTACTGTGGTGTGTATTTACAGAGCAAAATTTGTTTTACATTCATCAGTTCGTGTACATTTCATTTCACGCCCTGATTACCATCCCTGACCATAACACACCCTCCTCCCTTTGTTGTTGTTATGTGCCGTGGAATTGGACCCAACTCATAGCAACCCCTCCTTGGGTTTCCAAGGCAGTATCCCAGAAGTAGATTGTCCAACCTTCCTTCTGAGGAGTGGCTGGTGGGTTTGAACTGCCAGCGTTCTGGTTAGCAGTCAAGTGCCTTAGGCACTATGCTACCAGAGCTCCTCTCTTCCCTTTAGTGGGTCCTTTAGATCACAGATAAATTGATATTGCCCACTTTAGAAACAACTTTAAAAAATAAAAGTAATACATGCTCACATTTTTTTTCTTAGGCCTTGGAAACGTTAAAAAGAAAATTTTCTATAAAGACTCAGACAAAGTGATTATAAACATATTGGTGCATTTCCCTCCAGTTTCTTCAAAAATATGCATGGGTAGGTTTCTAATCATTGTTGGGATTATGCTGCATAATGTAGCCAGTCTGTTGTTAAACATTTGGGTTGTGTTCATTTTTTTTCATCACTTTAATTCACACTAATTGTATAACTGTACTGAAATCTGTACCTCCTACTTCTGTTTATTTCCTTGGGATGAGTTGCTAGAGGTAGAATTCCTAGGTTACGAGTATCGGAGTATTTTTCAGGTTTTTCATATAGTTTGCCTATTTGCTTTCCAGAAAAGAAGGTAGCAGATTATTCCCTTCTGTAGTACATGAGACTGGGTATCTCACTCACCTTTAGCTAGAATCTAAAGAGAGGGAGCTCTGGTAGCATAGTGGCTAAGACACTTGCCTGCTAACCAGACCGCTGGCGGTTCAAACCCACCAGCCACTCCTCGGAAGGAAGGTTGGGCAATCCTACTTCCGTAGTGATACTGCCTCGGAAACCAAAGGAGGGGCCGCTATGAGTCGGGTTTGACTCGACGGCACATAACAACAACAAACAATAACAGTGGTATCATATAAATAATATATTTTCAATTCAATAATTGAAGAATGAAACCTAAAGGAAATGGAGCATATTTTCATATAAACATAGTTATTTCTCATTCTGTGGATGGCCTATTTTTGTCTTTAGTTTGTTTTTATACCCAGATTTTAGTTAGTCTTTTATTATTATGAATTTGTATGAGTGAGGAGTCATCCTGAAATTCAGTCCTTACTTAAAAAGGCTTTGTTGTTCCCTGTGATCCTCAGGATAAAGCTGAAATCCCCTGCGTGGCACATAATCGCCCTGTCTCTTGCCCTTGACTCTTCGCCCTTGCTGTGCCGAGACACACACAAATATACCACAGGCCATTCTGAACCATTTCCAGTTCTCAAAATAATGTATTTGTTCTTTATGCCTCATGCTTTTGCTACATACTGTTGTTTCTGCCCTCAAATCACCATTCTCCACATGCCTCCTGCTTTTCCTAGCAAACTTCCACTCACCTTCAAACTCACTCAAAAGTCACCTCCCTAGTGTGGGAAGCACTCTTGACCTCCTACTCTGAATTGTGTCCTCCCTCTATGTTCTTATATCATCTGGGCATTAACTCTCCCATTGCCCTTACCACACTATTCATAAAGAAAGTGAGTCTTTTGTTATGGATTGAATTATGTCCCAAAAAATATCTGTTGAAATCCTAATACCTGTACCTATAAATAAGAGTCCCTGGGTAGTACTCAGGTACTAACAAAAAGTACTTGGCAGTTCAGACCTATCCAGAAGTACCTCAGAAGAAAGGCCTGGCAAACTTCTTCCAAAAGGTCACAGTGTTGAAAATTCTTTGGAGCACAGTTCTACTCTGCAATGCATGGGGTCACCATGAGTTCAAATTGACTTGATAGCAACGGCTTTCAATTTTTTGTTTGTTTATGGCACATAACAACAACAACAACATACCTGTAAATATGACTGTGTTTGAAAATAGAGGTTTCTTTTGTTATGTTAATGAGATGATACCAGAGAACAGTGGGTCCCAAACCTAGTCACTTCTGAGCTATAAAAAGAGCAGAATAGGTGCAGAGACACACAAGCATAAGATGCCATTTGAAGACAGACACATGTAGCAGATACATCTGCAAGCCCAGGGACACCAAGTATTGTTGGCTCCTAGAAGCTGATATAGACAGAGATGTACCTCCCTTTACAGGCATACCCTGAATTTAGATTTCTGGCCTCACAAACTGTAAGAAAATAAATTTCTGTTCTTTAAATCCACCCATTTGTGGTATTTCCATTATAGTAGCACTAGGTAACTAAGGTATCTTTCATTTTGACATCCCCAGGGCCTAGAAATTGCTAGCAGATCATAGCTACTCAATAAATGTTTAGAAATAGCAAAGAGAAATGGATGTAATTCTCATTTTCCCTATAAAAAGAGCTGTAGATGCTATGGAAAGTTTGTGCCAATTTGAATTTCTTTCTTGGACATTATGTTAGTATGTTCTGGCCCTTCATCTCTCCAGGTAGGTAGAACACTAGAATTTTGCTAATCAAATTTCTATATATAGAATATATAATCATCATGTATCTAGTGTCTGTATTCTTCCATGAAGTTGTAGAAAAAGATTTCTTTGGCATGAATATGAATCCCTCAAATTTATTGACTGTTTATTCACAAAGGATTGTTGTTGTCGTTGTTCTTGTTATGTGTCGTCGTTAGGCATCATCAAATCGGCCCCAACTTATAGCAACTCTGTGTACAACAGAACCAAACATTGCACAGTCCTGCACCCAGCCTCACAATCTTAGCTGTACCTGAGCCCATTGTTGCAGCTGCTGTGTCAATCCATCTTATTGAGAGCCTTCCCCTTTTTTGTTGACCCTCCACTTTACCAAGCATATCTTTCTCCAAGGAATGGTCCCTTCTGACCAAAGCAGGTGAGATGAAGTCTGGCTATTCTCACTTCCAAGGAGCATTCCAGCTGCATTTCTTCTAGGGTAGATTTGTTAGTTGTACTGGCAGTCCATGGTACTTTGAGTATTAACCAACACAACAACTCAAAAGCATCAACTCTTCTTCCACGTTCCTTATTCATTGTTCAGCTTTCGCATGCATATGAGCCAATTGAAAATAATATGAAAGGCACACCTTAGTCTTCAAAGAGACATCTTTGCTTTGCAGCACTTTAAAGGGGTCTTTTACAGCAGATTTGCCCAGTGCAATTTGTCCTCTGACTTTTTGACTGCTGCTTCCATTGGTGTTGATTGTGGAACTAAGTAATATGAAATCTTTGACAACTTCAGTCTTTCTCCATTTATTGTGATGCTGCTTACTGGTCCAGTTAAGAAATTCAGGGTTTTTTTTTTTTTTTTAAATGTTGGGGTGCATACTGCAGTCTTTAATCTTCATCAGTAAGTACTTCAAGTCATCCTCACTTTCAGCAAGCAAAATTGTGTCATCTGCATGTCACATGTTGTTAATGAGTCTTCCTCCAATCCTTATGCCATGCTCTTGTTCATATAGTCCAGCTTCTTGGATTATTTGCTCAGCATACAGATTGAATAGGTATGGTGAAAGGATACAACCCTGACACACTCTGTTCCTGGTTTTAAGCCATGCAGTATCCCCTTGTTCTTTTCAAATGACAGTCTTCTGGTCTATGTACAGGTTCCCCATGAGGGCAATTAAGTATTCTGGAATTTTCATTCTTCTCAATATTATCCATAATTTGTTATAATCCACACAATCAAATGCTTTTGCATGGTCAACGAAACACAAGTAAATATCTTTCTGGTATTCTTTGCTTTGAGCCAAAATCCATCTGACATCAGCAATTACATCCCTCATTCCACATCCTGTTCTAAATTCAGCTTGCATTTCTGAAAGTTCTCTGTCAGTGTACTACTGCAAACATTTTTAATTGTCTTCAGCAAAATTTTACTTGTGTGTGACATTATTGATATTGTTTGATAATTTCCATATTCCCTTTCTTTGGAATGGGTACAAATATGGATCTCTTCTAGTCAGCCAGGTAGCTGTCTTCCAAATCTCTTGGCATAGCCGAGTGAGTGCCTCCGGTGCAGCATCTGTTAGTTGAAACATCTCACTGGGTGTACTGTCAGTTCTTGGAGCCTTGTTTTTCACCAGTTCCTTCATTTGCAGTTTCGACTTCTTAATCATATGCCACCTCCTGAAATGGATGAACATCTATCAACTCTTTTTGGTACAGTGACTCTCTGTATTCCTTCCATCTTCTTTTGGTGTTTCCTGCATCATTCAGTATTTTGCCCATAGAATCTTTCAGTATTGCAACTCGAGGCTTGAATCTTTTCTTCAGTTCTTTCAGCTTGAGAAATGCCAAGCATGTTCTTCCCTTTTGGTTTTCTAACTCCAGGTCTTTGCACATTTCATCGCACATTTCAAAGGATTAGAAATTATAAATTCATGAGGTCACTTGTAGCAATTTTTTCTTAGCTTAAATCTAAGGAATATACAATAAGTTGCTAAGGACATAGAGAATGGCAAGATAGAATAAAGATGGGATGGATGGATGATGGATATTTGGATGGATGGATGAATGAATGGTAAATAGATCTAACTATATTTGTCAAGTAGAAAACAGGTTATTTTAGAAAGATCAGTTTGTCTATTAAGTTGATCTAAGACTGCTTCTATATCTTTTCAACAAACCATTTGAGGTTCAATTAAATTAAATACTAAAATAAAATAATTAAAGGTCTGAAAACGAAACTAGCAAAATGTTGCTGTGCAATTAAGAACAAAACCAACAAGTGAATCAACTCTCAATAATCTATCAAAAAGATTGCATAATAGGAATGCCCTATTCAAATCTGTGAGAGCTCTGGTAGCGTAGTGCCTAAGGCACTTGACTGCTAACTAGAAGGTTGGCAGTTCAAACCTACCAGCCACTCCTCGGAAGGAAGGTTGGGCAATCAACCTCCATAGTGATACCACCTCGAAAACCCAAGGACGGGTCGCTGTGAGTCAGGTCCGATTTGACAGCACATAACAACAACAACAGCATTCAAATCTATGAATTATATTAATAAGCACGATTCACTTTTTAAACATGTTTGTCTTGAAAGAAGTTAATATCATAATTGCATACTTATAATTAACACGTGGGAGCTCTGGTAGCATAATGCCTAAGGCACTTGACTGCTAACCAGAAGGCTAGCAGTTCAACCAGACACTCCTTGGAAGGAAGGTTGGGCAATCTACTTCCATAGTGATACTCCCTTGGAAACCCAAGGAAGGGTCACTGTGAGTCGGATCTGACTTGACGGCACATAACAATAACAACAACAATTAACGTGCAGTTTGCTTAATGACTTAGAGGCCAACTAATGTTTCAAGTACAGAGTCTGTAAAGTTTATCGATGTCTATAGCCTCCCCTCTTGGTGCCCTCCAAGCTGCCCTTTTATCTCCTCCTCACATTAAAACAGGAAGAACTGAGTTTGATATTATCCCAATTGTGTAGTAATTAACTACAGTTATAGTGTAATAAGTTTGCCATATAGCATGATGAGGAAGTTTCAAGCATTATTTGCATTTTAAGCCTTTTAATTCCAGTTGTGGTGTGTAAGAAATTTTAGACATCTACAAACAACTAGAAGGAGCCCTGCTGGCATGGTTAGCAGTTTGAACTCACCAGCTGCTCCATGGCAGAAAGTTGTAGCAGTCTGTTTCCATAAAGACTGCAGCCTTGGAAATCCTATGAGGCAATTCTCCTCTGTCCTGTGGTATCATTATGAGTTGAAATCAACAACAATAAACAACTGGAAAGATCTGAGCTATTTGTGGTTCCTGTATAATGTCTGCTCATTCATGCCCCTGTGCCTTTGTAAGTACTGGTGTATCTGCCTAAACACTGTTCTCTACTTGAAAACCCCTCTTCATTGGCTACTGATGCGTAATGGTTAAATACAATATATGGCATTTTATAATTTATAGACATGGGTAGAGTACAGCAAAACCGAATTTCAGGGACAGATGCCACGACCTTAGACGACATTGATGAAAGGAGTCCTTGCAGAGTAACTGCAACTCTTCAGTTAACTCTGAAATTCTGGTTTCTTTCCTAAAACACCTTCAACTGTGTTGTGTGCTTTTAATCAAAACACAGCAGTGCCTGGAAGGGGACATCCCTCGAGTTACTGACACCTGGTTCCAGTGGCTTTACACGCAGCCTTTGTTCCCATCACTGGGCTTGGTGTTGATCCAAGTCACCCCACACAATTTGTTATTCACGTTAATGAAGACTCATTCATTTCTTCTCATTTTCCCTCACCCTCCTTCCCTTTCCCTCACTCATCTTACTTTTGTAATACCACCAGTGACAAAACTGGTCAATTTGATTTAATGTCTTTAAGTTCAGCTGGATTTAGCTTTTTCTACTCTATTCTTAAGTTTTTAAGATTTGTGTAAAAGACATTGTCTTAGAAAGACGTTGATGAGATATCTACTTCTGATTTCATCATTAAAGCAAAGCCCCTCAAATCCCTGAATGGTGCAAATGGTTAACATGCTCACTGCTAACCAAAAGGTTAGAGGTTTGAGTCCACCCAGACTTGAAGAACCCAGGTGCTTCAGAAGAAAGGCCTGTTGGTGTACTTCTGAAAACTCGGCCATTGAAAACCCTAGGGAACTCACAGTTCTACTCTGACACATATAGAGTCACCATGAACTAGAGTCAACTGGATGGAAACTGATTTGGTTGTGTTGTCTTCCATTCTTTTGACTGTGGCGAACTGCCTGTCATGTCCCCTGAAGCTTTGACTCCTCCAACTCATTGAACTTCAGCTTGTCTGTGAAATGCAGGTTGTAAGTGAGCCACAGTAACTTGGCTTGTGAACTAGTCCTGTTGTGCTTATTCTTATTGTGCTTTTCTGTAAGAGAGTATGAGGAAATCTAAATATATCAATTTTACTCTTTCCCCTGAGTTTTACTCAAGAGTCCAGATTTTATTACAAAATTTCACAATTTCCCCAAAAGTAATTTTGATTAAACCCTATTATCATGACCTTGCTCTTATATTTTCCTATATTTATATTGACTGGATAAGATATAATTCTTTCCTTCAGACTTCTGTCTTTATATATTTGGCATATATCTTCCACAAGTGCCTATTAACTTGACAGCACCATATTAATATTGCTCTAATGATTCATTTCCCCCTACACTTTTCCTGGATTTTCAAAATAGATTTTTTTCCATTATTTTCTTTATTATTTTAGGCACAAAGATTTATTAATATTTAAAATTGCCCTGGAACAGTAATTCATATCTAATTTAAGGATGACTATGACTATTTTTTGGGTGCATGACTATTATAAGAAGGGGATAAAGAGTTCAAATAAAGTTCAGATGCTGCAGAGTTCCATTTATCACTTGAATAGAACAATAAACTAAGAATAGACAAAGGTACTTCCTGTAAGCCTCATCCCAATTAGACTTTCTACATTTTTCTCTTTCTCATTCCTTAACATCTCAATACTGACTTATAATGTTGTGTATCATATTTACTGCACAAGAAATTATGGTTATTGAGTCCATCTATGAAATTGGAATACATTTTCTAATTTGCATTAGTTCTTGTTTTTCTGGATATTCCAAGAATGCTGAATGAATAAAATCCTGTATTGGGGTACAGACTAAGCCATTGTAAAAAGAGAACTAAAAATTCAGTGCCTTACATAAGATGGACATGTATTTCTTTTTGGATATAGTTAAAAGGTAACTGGCAGCCCATGGTGGTTCACTGCTGTGCTCCACAGAGTTATAGTGGCAAATCCTGTCATGTTTCATGCATGATTCCACTTCTGAGTCCAAAGTGACTGCTCCAGTTGTCTCCTTTTTCCACCCTGAGAAAAGGAAAAAACATAAAGCGGAGGACAACCATACTTCTTTGAAATGAGCTTAAGAAGTTGCACGCATCACTTCTACTTACATTCCATTGGCCCAAATTTAGTCACAAGGCTGTATGTAGATGCAAAAGAGGTGGGGAAATGTGATGTCTAGATGCAGCCATGTTCCCAGGTAAAACCTGAGGTAGGAGTACTGTTACTCAAAGGAATAATGGGTGAGAGGATGGAGTGAGTGGGTAATTAGCAGTGCCAGTCCAAGATACCTTTCAAGTTAGCTACTTCGATAGAGATTTATAAGAAACTGTATTGTTTATGTATTTGTATATGCTATAAAAATGTCCCTATATATAATAGAGCAAATAGGGGCCAAAGTTATGATAACTTCTGAGCCACAACCCAACACCTTGAGGGAGCGAGCCTGTGGGCTCAGACTATGGTTGCAAGGGACATCAAGCTCAATTAGCATAACATACTACACAAAAACATTATTCTACATTTGATTGTTCTACTTTGATGAGTAGTGACTGGGGTCTTAAAAGCTTGTGCGCGCCATCTAAGATGCAACTATTGGTCTCTCCTCATCCGGAGCAAAGAAGAGTGAAGACAGTCAAAGACACATGGAAATAATTAGTCCAAGGGACTAGTGAACCATGGAAACCTCAGCTTACACGACCCTGAGAGCAGAAGAACTATTTGGCGTCCGGCCACCACTGCCAACCTTGGAAAGGAATCAAAATTAGGGATCCTGGATAAAGTGGGAGAAAAGTGTGGAACAAAACTCAAATCATAAAAAGACCGGGCTTATTGGTCTGATAAAGACTGATGAAACCCCTGAGACTATGGCCCCTAGTTACTTTGGGGCCTGGAATTGATCTCACTCCTGTGCCTTAACCTTCAACCAAATATGAGGCCTATCAGGTGAACCTGGGAGGTGCTCCTTAGAACAGGGAGAAAGTTCATAGGGCAGGAATGCATAGGAGAGAAGGACACAGGGAAAATGTAACCACAGGGAGGAAGTGGGAAGAGAGCTGTTACATTGTGGGGATTGCAATCAATGTCACAGAACAAAATGTAATTGAACTGTGAATGGGAAATGAATTTGCTCTGTAAACTTTCACCCAAATCACAACGAAAAATTTTTAAAAAATTGTATTTCCTGCTTGCCCTTGAATTGTCCCCAGTTTTACTGTTTTTCTGTTCTTCATAAACTTAAAAGCTTGGTGGAAATGAAAGTCCTTTTATCTCACACACTGATTCTGTGGAAAAGTGTCTGTGTATGACACTCACTGTCTTCATACTCAGCCTGCTTTCTGCATTAGCACATAATAATATGAATACAGCATCTTCTTTGTCTCTAAAATAGCAGATGACTCTGGAGACAAGCTGGTAATTTATCCTGGCACTCCTCAGGGCGTCTTACATTTCTAGCCATAACCAGGTTTAAGAAAACTCCCATAATCCCATTTTTGACTCAGAAAATCCCAATTTTGACTTAATAAAAATATTCTTTCTACTTCCTTGCAGTTTTATTTATAGAACAACATAGTCTATGTTCCAGCCCAGAGAACCCACCTGAGAAAAATCTAAAGTTGGTTGTTATTTCTATTACATAAGTCATTAAGGTCCATGTGGGAGAGGAAGGAAATTGGCATCAGACTCTATTTTAGATCCTCAGACTGAAGGGTCTGAGGTGGAGGATTCTGGGTTCATTGTTTTACCAATTCCTTTCTGTAGTAGCGGATGCATTTTGCAGCAACTCCATCAGCTCCTGCAGCTATATATACTGTTAGCTTCTCACATTTATAGCCCCAGGATAGAAATAGTTCTACTTTAAATAGGCAAGTTCCTATGTATGTATTCTAAGAAAGTGTATAATTACAAGAAGAAACTTGTATAATTACAAGTCCAATGTTACACTGATTTCACATTTATTTATTGAGAATTTACTTCCCATTGGGCACTGTACTCAGCATTGAGAATGCAGTGTGACAGTCTCTGTCCTTATGCAGTGTTCAGTCTAGAATAAGGAAAGAGACTGATCCAAAGCCACTCTGCCCAAGGCAAGCAAAGCTCATCTTCCCAGGCCAAAAGATCTTTGGTGTGTGTGGGTAAATATATAGATAACAAAACATTTGCCAAGTGTACAATTTTCACATGTTCGATTCAGTGGCATTATGTTCCTTATAAGAGCTCTGATAGCATAGTGCCTAAGGCACTTGATTGCTAACCAGAAGGCTGGTGGTTCAAACCCACCAGCCACTCCTCAGAAGGAAGGTTGGGCAATCTACTTCTGTAGTGATACCACCTCAGAAACCCAAAGAGGGTTTGGGTCCAAATCGATGGCACATAGCAACAACAACATGTTCCTTATGTTGTACAACTATCACCACTAACATTTTTTTTAATTATTCCACCACCATTAACAGAAACCATACCACCTTAGTAATAAGTCTCCCTTTTCTCCTCTGTCCTACCCCTGCTAATCACTAATAAACTTTCATCTTTCTATATTTGCCTATTTCATACAAACAGGATCATACCATATTTGTCCTTTTGTGATTGACTTCTTAAGCATAATGTTCTCAAGGTTCATCCACGTGGTAGCATGTATCAGGATTTCATTTCTATGTGCCTGTGTAATATTTCAGTGTATGTGTATACCACATTTTGTTTAGCCATTCATCTGTTTAGGGACATTTAGGTTGTTTCCACTTTTTTGGTGGCTGTTGTGACTAGTTCTTCAAGGACTATCGGTATAAACAAAAGATAAATTTTTGAGATGAGTGAAGAAATCTAGGAATAAACAACTTGAACAGAATTCAAAACTTGGAAATAGCATAGGAATGTTCTTTCACTCCTCAACTCTGTTTTTCATATTTCCTTAGGAATGCTTATAGTTTTTCCTAGCACATTTTTGTATGGGGGAATGCTACGTATCTGTTCAACCTTTAATCATCTGACATTAGAATCCCCAAAAGGGACTGACAGAGGGGAATAGAGAAAGTGAGTTCAAGACTTGCCTTACAGATGGGCAGTGGGTTATGTTCAAGCATCAGGAAACTCCTCTCTCCCCATTTTAACATTCCTCATTTACTGGTGCCTGAGATTCCTCAATGAGAGAGATTCCTCCTAAGACATAAAGCTTGAATGCCAGGGAAGCTGGCCTACTTTTCAAAAAAAATCACCCTGCTATGCTTGCTTATTTCTTCTGTTTAATTTTAGTTGACTGGGTTTTATTGTTTCCTCTTAATAGTGTTTTACAGTATATGCAGTCCCTCCCTGCCGCAGCTCGCTGTTGTGGCTGGAGAATGGAGGGCACAAAGAGGAGCGCTGGGAGGCAGGGCCTTGACTGTATTTGTATTTAAATTTGATTTTGAAAAACTCTCACAAATATATTCATCTGATGAATAAGAGTAGGACACCCACTCTCCTTGCAAGAAGAAAGTAAGTCTGTAGTGGGTAGAGATTGGAGTCCCTAGGGAGTGTAGTTGGTTAATGGATTTGGACACTAATGGAAAAGTTGGGGGTTCAAGTCCACCCAGAGGTGTCTCAGAAGAAAGGCTTGGCAATTTCCTTCCAAAAAATCAGTCGTTGGACGTCCTGGGGAGCACAGTTCTACTCTGATACACATGGAGTTGCCATGAGGCAGAGTCAAGTCAATAGTATCTAGTAGGTTGGGTGAGATTAGGGGTGGGAGGAGGAGAAACAATATTCCCAATTTTAATTGTGTTTTGCAATTTACAAAGCACTTTCATATCAAATAACGTTTCTTATTATTGTAATAAACTATAGCAGAGAAAAACAACATAGCAGAGAAAATGCTATCTTCATTTTATAGATAAGGAAACAGATTTAAGAACTGCCATTAGCTCACCAAAGAATTCCACTGCCCTGCCAGGAGTTCAGTGCTCTTTCCACAGTACTTACAAAAAGAGGCTTCAAACCATGCCCCCAGGTAAGCCACTATAGGGCTTACGATTTGGCTTTGAGTCTTCCCTGAAGAGATTAAATTTATGACTATGAAAGCCCATTAAATGTGTGTATACTTAAGGATCATGAATATTTTACTTCTGTGAAAGGTTTCTAGGCTGAAAATTCAATCAGAAGAAGTCAAATGAAATGGAACCTATAATGGAAGTCATGTGTCTCAGATGATATCATAAGACAGATGAATTTGTTCAATGAGATACTCACCTTAATCCAAGAGTTATTTTTATTGTCAGTTGCCATTGAGTCAATCTCAATTCATGATGACCCTATGTGTGACAGAGTATAACTGTGCTCCATAGGGTTTTTAAATGACTGATTGCCAGGCCCTTCTTCCAAGGAGCCTCTGGGTAGACTTGAACCTCCAACCTTTCAGTTAGCAGCCCAGTGCATTAGCTATACTATTCAAGGACTCCCAATGCAAGAGTATGTGATATATATGCATTTGGGTGAGCTTGAAAGGGCAGAGTGGGAAAAGGATTATAGAAAGGATAAAGAAACCCCTCCAGGTTAAGGGCCTGTGTGATAACATCTTCTTCTATAGCAAGTCTTACCCAGATCTGGAACTGGGCTCCATAAATGTTTGTGTAAGTGAACAAGAAATGGAAATTGTATGCTTCTTTGCAAAGCTGAATGAAAATCAATTTCTGCCGTGATGTCAACTGAGGTTGTGGTTACTCTGCATATAGGTCAGAAGGCCTGATGCTAGTTATGCTCTTGTCTGTTTATCTCCCTTTCGTGGAAAGCTCTATATCTAAACAGACAGTATCCTCTTCATGTCTGCCAGGAAGGATGGAATGTTCTGCCACCCACTTCCTAGATAACCACAAGGAGTAAGGGTCGGTCCTTTGGTTGTGTTCTTTAAGTATCCTTTCTCTGTCAGGGCTTGTCTCTTCTTCAGCTAGTAGATTAGAACTCTGAAATTGAATCCAAAATTTGCAAAATTCTCTAGCATCTCAGAAGTCTTACTCATGTATTTAACTTCTCAAAAGTTGTACCGTTCTTGCCACAGCAGCTCAGAGAATCCATCTTTGTTCTGGCAAAAATGGAATATGTTGCTTTCTGCTTCTCCTTTTTATCATATATTTTTGCTTGGAAATGATACTACATTTGAGGGCAATTATATGCTCTCTTCTCCCCTACCTCCCAGCAATAAGAAGAGATGCACAGTGTATAATGTTGTTGTTGTTATGTGCCCTCGAGCCAGACCCGACTCATAGCGAGTCCTCCTTGGGTTGCCAAGGCAGTATCACTGTGGAAGTAGATTGCCCAACCTTCCTTCCAAGGAGTGGCTGGTGGGTTTGAACCTCCAGCCTTCTGGTTAGCAGTCAAGTGCTTAGGCACTATGCTACCAGAGCTCCTACAGTATGTAATAGCTACTTATAAAAGCTATTGCCTGTTAAAAACCTACCATATGACAGGAGCTTCACACAGATTATCTTTAATTTGCACAATAACTATGCAAGATAGTCATTATTTTTCCACTTTACAGACTAGAAAACTGTGTCCGAAAGACTGAGTACCTTCTCTCAGGGTTGATAAGTGGCACAGCCAGGATTCAAGTCTGTGTACCGTAATGCTGCCTCTAGAAAAAGTAGACAGGGGGAGGATATTTTCCACAGTCAAACTTACGGTTATCTTCAAAAAACTTACCAACAAATGTGTGCTGAGCACCTACTGAAGTGGTATTTCCCAATTTGATACATGTATAACATGTATCAGAATCATCTGGGCCCCATCCCAGAACCACTCCCTCAGAATCTTAGTGTTTATGATGTGGGAATTTACATTGTTATCAAGCTCTTCCCCAGGTAACCGTTAAACTCCTAGAGAACTGTGCCAGCCCCAGAGCCTAAAACGGTGTTTCTCAAAGTATGACCTTAGGCCACTTGCATCTGATTATTTGGAAAAATTTCTGAAAATACAGAGGCTCAGGCTCCCTCCCAGAAAATAGAATGCAGCCCAAAATCTATTTGTATTTTAAAATATACATTGTATTAAGTATCACATGTTGTTATTACTCACACAGACACACATAGAAATGAGGGTTGAATAGAGTTCTAAATTGTGTGCATTACCAGATATAGGTAAAGAAATTAAGGACTAATCTACATTACAGAACCAATAAATATATGAGAAACACATGTTGATCAGTGAATAAACAGAGGCATATAACAAAATACTAATTATGTGGTATAGTATCTGAGTATAAATAAGAATGGATTAGAGAAAAATGAATGTGGTTTAAAAGAATAAGTGATGTCTTCCAGATAAGTGTCTTGAGATGCAGTAAAGGATGGATATTTAGTACTTTCTCAAATCCCATAATTCATGAAGATCATGATGGCATATTATTTTTCCCAAAGATACTGCAGTAAAGAATAACTTTTTCAGCTCTTCCGAGTCAACGCTCCCTGGAATGCAGTAATCCAGAGTGCCTAACGCCAGGAGTGAGGATGTGGGATGTAGATGTGGTGTGGCCGGCAGCTGGTGACTCACTTTCCCTCCAGCCTTTCATCACTCATGAGTCAGGCTCCTGCCTCAGCAGAATTTCAACTGCTCCATGCATAGAGCTTCAGGGACACTCAGGAATAGTCAAAATTCAAATGCCTGTTCCTCCTTTGCGGAGTGTCTATGGCAGTTTCAAAACCTGGCTATGATCTGAGTCATCTGGTAAGCTTTTGAAAACTACAGATTCCAATCTGTTAAATTGTATTAAAATTAATCATTTCTCTCCCCTTTCCCAATTGTGAAATTCATGTTTTTAAATCAATCCCTTCTTGACAGTTATGACATTCTCTCTCCCTTCTTAGGCCAAGAGGAACATTTGGCATGCCCTCGCTGCAGGCAGGCTAGATTATCCATCCCCTAGGACCCCTCGCATTTGCAAGTTTCTGTCTTGGCAGTGACTCCTGCTCTGCCAGGACTCAATTACCTTACCTTGGGCCAATGGCTGGCTTTGGGCTCTTTAGCCTTTCAACTAAATATTCTGATATTTGTTTAGATAGATAGATACATAGGTAGGTAGGTAGGTTGGTAGGTAGATTAGCAAACAAATAAACATTTATTTCACACTTTATACAGTGGCAACTCTGGTTGATCCAACCTTCATTCTTCCTACCCCAAGCTTTAGTCAAGCACTTCTTTTAACTCTCCCTAGAGAATTCTGTAGGATCACTGTCAGTTAGAATCAACTCCGTGGTATTGGGTTTATTTTGGCTTAGAGAATTCTAAGTTTGAACCAAAAGGCCTCTGGGATATGGATGTAACTTTTGCCTGAGGCCACTTATGATCAAAAGCCTGGCAACTCTTTCTTAATCTAGCCATGGTTATTTCAAATTAAAGATTTGTCCTGCACAGAAAGTGATGTCAGGGAAAATGGTGGAACAAGACCCTTAATAAAGAATTGGTCCCTATACTGAAACCAATAAACATAAGTTGGTAAGGATAGACAGCTTTTTTTGAAAATCTGGAATCTAATCCAAAATTTATAGTAACGAAGGGGCTACTTAAAGAAGAAAAGAGCACTTGAATTTTGGAAAAAGCATTGTGGCATTTTTGCCCATATGACTATCATACCCTACTCCCCAACACAGTGGTGGTGGGGCCACCAGCCCCATCTGGTGCAAATGGGAATAATACAGACCTTATTCTTAAAATATTGTGATTGTACAAGTTTCTGTTTTGATCCATCCAGTGGTTCCCTGTGGAACCTTTACAGATGCTGACTTTAGTTTCATTCTGTCCATGTCAGGTTGGAGAGGCTTTGTGGGCATCAGCTGTGCCTGTTGCAAGATTTAAAGTAATGCATAACCCATGCCCAACTGGACAATGGACCACAGATGGGATAAGCAGCTGATAGAACCCAAAAGGCCAGAAAGGAGGAGGCCAAAGGAAATATTATAGAGAGAATAAGGGCTTGGCAGGGCCGCTAAGTATACTGAGGAAAACAGTGCAATGTGCATGCCCTGGACAGCACCCATGCTCAGAAAAGACCTGAAAAGTCCCTAGGCTTCCATCTCTGGCAGATCTGTGGATGCCACAGAAGCAGAAAGTAAAGGCCAAGGCCAAGGCAAAGTCATAGGGGGCCTGGCTTTGCACTGAAGGAAAGCCTTAGCTCAGAGCCAAGCCTTAAAGATTGGGAGAATATTTTGTTTGTTTGGTGCCAGCCATTTAAGAAAATCTCTGTCAGGTCATTGGCTGGCTACTGAGATGATGAAAAGAGACTTGGGTTTCATACACAAGATAAAGAATACCATCTTTGCAAAAATACTTCAGAAAAGTCACTAAATGGGCAACTGAAACCATCAAAAACCAACAAGAGCAAATCCTGGAGAAGGGGAAGAATGTAATTTCCAGAGTTATGCTATAATATTCAAAATCCAAGTTTGCAACAACAACAACAACAAATACTAGGCATACATAGAACCAGGAAACTATTGCCCATTCACAGGAAAAAATAAACCAATAGAAACCATTCCTGAGGAAGTCCAGATGCTGGCTTTATTAGATAAAGATTTTATATCATTTGTCATGGCGTGGTGCCTAAGGTATTTGACTGCTAACCAAAAGGCTGGCAGTTCAAACCCACCAGCCACTCCTCGGAAGGAAGACTGGGCAATCTATTTCCATAGAGATACCGCCTCGGAAACCCAAGGAGGGGTTGCTAGGAGGCAAATTGACTCGACGGCAGTGAGTTTGATTTTGTTTGTTTGTTTATCTCAAATATACCCAAAGAGCTAAAGGAAACCATGGATCAAGAACAAAAGGAAATCAAGAAAACAATGTATGAACAAAATGAGAACATCAATATTGTTGTGAAGTGCCATCAAGTCAGTTCTGACACATAGTGACCCTGTGTACAATAGAATGAAACACAGCACAGTCCTGTGCCATCCTCACCACCATCGCTATGTTTGAGCCCATTGTTGCAGCCTCTGTGCCAACCCATCTTGTTAAGGGTCTTCCTCTTTTTCGTTGACCTCTAATTTATGAAGCCTAATGTCTTTTATCAAACCCACCAGCCACTCCTCGGAAGGAAGGTTGGGCAATCCTACTTCCATAGTGATACTGCCTCGGAAACCCAAGGAGGGGTCGCTATGAGTCGGGTTTGACTCGATGGCACATAACAACAACGTCTTTTATCAGGAGCTCTGGTAACATAGTGCGTACGGCACTTGACTGCTGACCAGAAGGCTGGCGGTTCAAACCCACCAGCCACTCCTCGGAAGGAAGATGAGGCAATCTACTTCCGTAGTGATGCTGCCTCGGAAACCCAAGGAGGGGTCGCTATGAGTCGAGTCTGACTCCATGGCACATAACAACAACAACAACAACAACAACAATGTCTTTTATCAGGGACTGGTCCCTCTGATAACATGTCCAAAATACGTGAGACAAACTCTCACCATCCTCACCTCTAAGGAACAATTAGGCTTTACTTCTTCCAAGATAGATTTGTTCCTTCTGGCAGTCCATGTTATTTCTAGTATTCTTTGGCAAAACAACAATTCAGATGCACCAGTTCTTCTGGAGTTTGTTGTCCCGTTTTCACATGTACATGAAGCAATTGAAAATAACCTGATAAACTTTAGTCCTTAAACTGTTGTCTTTGCTTTTTAACATTTTAAAGAGGTCTTTAGCAGCAGATTTGCCTAATGCAATACAAACTTGATTTCTTAACTGCTTCTTCCATGGGTGTGATTGTGGATCCAAGTAAAATAAAATCCTTGACAACTTCAACATTTTCTTCATTTATCATGATGTTGCTTACTGGCCGAGTTGTGAGAATTTGTTTTCTTTATCTTGAAGTATAATCCATACTGAAGGCTGTAGTCTCTGACCTTCATGCATAAGTAAATTCCTCTTTACTTTCAGCAGGCAAGGTTGTGTCATCTGCATGTTGCAGGTTGTTAATGAGTCTTCTCCCAATCCTGATGGTGTATTCTTCTTAATATAGTCCTATTTCTTAGCATACAGATTAAATAAGTATGGTGAAAAGATACAACTCTGACGCACACCTTTGCTGATTTTCAACCACACAGTGTCTTTTGTTCTGTTCAAATGACTGCCTTCTGGTCTATGGACAGGTTCCACGTGAGCACAATTAAGTGCTCTGGAATTCCCATTCTTTGCAATGTTATACATATTTTTTTTTATGATCCACACAGTCAAATGAGTTTTCATAGTCATAAAACACAAATAAACATCTTTCTGGCATGCTCTGCTTCCAGCCAAGATCCATCTGATATCAGCAATGATTTCCCTCATTCCACTTCCTCTTCTGAATCTGGCTTGAATTTCTGGCAGTTGATGTACTGCTACAACCATTTTTGAATTATCTTTAGCAAAATTTTACTTGCATGTGATATTAATGATATTGTTGGATCACCTTTATTTGGAATGGGCACAAATATGGAGCTTTTCTAGTCAGTCGACCAGGTAGCTAGCTGTCTTCCAAATTTCTTGGCATAGACAAGTGAGTCCTTCCATCATTGCATCTACTTGGTGAAAATTTCAGTTGGTATTCCATCAGTTCCTGGAAACTTGTTTTGACCCCCCAAAAAAAATCAATAAAGAGACATTATGAAAAGGAACCAATTAGAAATTCTGGAGCTGAGCTGAAAAGGCAGCATCTGAAATGAAAAAGTCACTCAAGAGCATCAACAGAAGGTTTGAAAAGGCAAAATAAAGGTATCTCCTATACAGACTGAAATGGAACTATCCTCCCTACCACCACCACATCACCAACCATGCTAACATCTGATAGACAATCTCTTTAACTCTCCTTTTTTGTTTCCAATCATGTTGGCAGGAAATCAAGGGGTGATTAAAAGGTGCTCTCTTCTTTTTGTTATTATGAGTTCTTAACCTTTCACAATTGGTTTTGAATTAGAAGGTACAAACTCACTCCTTTTACCTGAATCACCTTGACCTTTCAAATCATAGTGATAGATATATTCCTCCTTTATATAGAGAACAATGATATATTCTATGATGGGTCTTAGAGTTACAGCCAAGTTTACCAGAACATAAGTTTGAAAAGACATACACATTCTACTTTTTTTTTTTTTAATAACTTGGAAACTACAGTGTGACCAGCTGTTATCTAGATTCAATGTGTAGGTCTTGGGTAAGTTTAGTAGAGTATGAAGAAAACCAGGAAAGCGGTACTTATCATTATGTGACTTCTACCATTAGAAGGCCCAACTTCTCTCCACTTTAATTCAGTGTGATGATTTTATAATATTCAGACTTATATTTAATTGCAGTAGTAAATAATTCTTTTTAAAAATCATAATCAAATGGAAAAACATTTTTATCTCTCAGGTGGGTATATGGACAACCCAGCTGAGTATTAAGGATAAAGAGACAGCCTCTTGAGCAAAACCACATACCCACGTTGGGAAGGGAGTCATAAAGTAAGAGTTCTTGGCTTAGCCTCGGCACCGATTTCCTGTGGACAAGCCACTTTTCCTCTGGGCCATGCATAATAACCAGTGCCCACTGGTATGTCTGTGCCTGTTGTTCAAATTACTAAAATGCTTTTATGTAAGTTGGTAAATAGCCTTTCCCAAAATTTTCCAAGGCCACCTTGGCTCCTTCACCCTTTGTTTGGGATTCCCTGGATTCCCCCATGATCCAGTCATTAAAGGGTTATTGCTTGGTCCATCAGGGCCCCCTAGGTCCCTTATCCAGTGTTCTGGTCTAGCCTGTCTGTCTGATTGAACAGTGCCATGCAAAAAAGTTCCTAAGTACTTTGAACATCACCTCTGCGCTGGGCTTAAGATTTCTTCTCTGTGAAATGAAGATTTATGTTAGATGACCTTATGGTTCTATCTAACTCAGAAATCCTGAGGTTTTATTTGATGTGTTTAATATTTAGAGAAAAAGACAGACGTGATTTGGAGCCTGAACTCTGTCTTTGCCTCTAGAATTGGATTTTGGGAAAGGGTGTGAAACCCTACTTGCATTGAAGGCCAGGAATGGCCTTAAAGAAGCTCTCTGCCAAATTGATCTGTACACCATGGTCCATCAATAACTTCAAGTGTAAGATTACTTATGACACTATCATTGAATCATAAAGATGGATTGCTTCTCCTAAGCTCTAGCTCAGTGGTCCGTAAAGAAGGCTTTGGTTTCATGGTGTAATTTAGAAAGGAAGTATAAACATTTTCAACAGATACAGATAGAAGGCTTCTTTGCAGAGGAACCTAAAGATTAAGAAAGCATCCTTTTCCTCACATCTGTGTGACCTGTTTTTGAGTTATCAGTTATCACAGTTGTAGAGCAGTAACCTAAGTTGCATGTTGGCTGCTTCAGTGATTTCATTTTGATAAGCATATTCATTCAAATCGTTAGGAAAAATGTGCATTACTTGTTCTAAAATATGTGTCTTTAATTCTTACACTTAAAAACATTTAATTAGGAACCAAGATGTTCTTTAGTAGGTAAATGGATAAAGGAACTATGGTACACCCATACAATGGAATATTATACCTCAATAAAAAGAAAGGAATTGTCAAGCTATGAAAAGCATGTAGGAGCCTTAAGGCATTTTGCTAAACAAAAGAAGCCACTCTGAAAAGCTTTATACTGTATGACTCCAACGATGTGATATTCTCAGAAAGGCAGGATTATAGAGACAGTATAAAGATCAGTAGTTCACCAGGAGTCAAAGAGAGGGGTAAAGAGGAAGGATGAATGGGGGAAGCACTGGGCATTTTAAGGGAAGTGAAACTATTCCTGGTGATACTCTAAGGTGGATATATGACATTATGCATCTGTCAAAACTCATAGAATTATACTACACAAAGAATGAATCTTGATGTATACTATGGAGTATGTTATGTGCCATTGAGTCGGACCCGATTCATAGTGACCCCTCTTTGGGTTTCTGAGACAGTATCACTACAGAAGTAGATTGCCCCATCTTCCTTCTGAGGAGTGGTTGGTGGGTTTGAACCGCCAGCCTTCTGATTAGCACTCAAGTGCCTTAGGCACTATGCTACTAGAGCTGGAGTTTAGTCAATAATAATGTATTGGTATTGGATCAATATTGTAACAAATGTACCACATTAATGGAAGATGTGAATAATAGGGGAAACAGGGTGGGGAACAGAAGGGTATATGAGAACTCCGTACTTTCTGTGCCGTTTTTCTGTAAACCTAAACTCTAAAAAACAAATAAAGCATATATATTTTTTTAAAAAATATAAAGATATGAACAGAAAACAAAATTAATTGGTCAGCTCTGTTAGACCCTGGGAAAAAAGAAGTAAACACAATAGATACAGTCCCTGATCTCATGAAGCATCCAGTGTGATTGATACTCAATGACATAACATTATCATTAATGATAATGAGAGGCAGATTAGCATAGTTAAAAGTATTGAGTCTAAAGAAAAATTGCTGTTGACTAACTATGTGACCTGGGCAAATGGGCTACTTAACCTCCCTGAGCTTTATTCTCTTTAACTGTAAAATGGTCCCGGTAACAGTCACCTTAGAATTCTGTAGAATAAAAAGATGGTGCATTAAAATGTCCTTGAAATAATTTCTGGAATATTGTAGGTGCTCACTACATGAAAATTCTATTACTAGATAAGAAGCATTAATAAACAGAAAAAAGAGGAAATGTTTAGCTCAAGCTCCTTTTGGAGCACATTGGAAATCATTTTTCACATGCTAATTGAAACTATTTGAAAGCTATTACATCTTGTCCAGACCCCCCTTCTCCCTGATCCCTTGTTTTAGGGCTGTGCCATTTGCTCTGCTCAAGCATTACGTAGGGAGCTTGTTTAAAACACACATTCCCAGACGGCAATCCCAGAAATCAGTTTGTAAGATGCAAACCAGGGGATTCTGATGCACAGACCAACCCTGAACACACTTTGAGGAACTCTGCCCTTGAGGGCCAACCTTGCAAACCTAAGCAGATGCCTCATCTGGACAGTCATCCAGGGCTGTTATAAGCCAGGACACAACTGTTAGAATGTCTAATTTCCTACTCAAAAAAAAACCAAACTCACTGCCGTTGAGTCGGTTCCGATTTACAGAGACCCCTCCTTGGGTTTTTGAGGCAGTATCTCTGCAGAAGTAGATTGCCCAGTCTTCCTTCTGAGGAGTGGCTAGTGGGTTGAACATCCAGCCTTCTGGTTAGCAGTCACATTCCTTAGGCACTACGCCGCCAGAGCCCCATTGCCCAAAATAGATGCTGCCTAGAGTCCCTGAGCTCTGGTAGCATAGTGGCTAAGACACTTGCCTGCTAACCAGATGGCTGGCGGTTCAAACCCACCAGCCACTCCTCGGAAGGAAGGTTGGGCAATCCTACCTCCGTAGTGATACTGCCTCGGAAACCCAAGGAGGGGTCGCTATGAGTCGGGTTTGACTCGGGTTTGACTCGACGGCACATAACAACAACAACAACAACAGAGTCCCTGAGTGCTTCACAATCCCCACAAAGCCCCAGCTGCCCAGATCCTTCCTGCAGGAGCCCCCCAGCCAACCAGCAACTGAAGAGGGAACACCTAGTGCAACAAGGGTCTCCACAATAGGGGTGTGGCAGCTACAGCTATACTAACTGATAAATTTTTAACATCATCCTTGAAAATAATTGTGGACAGAAGACAACAATTGCTCAGGGTGAAAAAGCTACACACACACACACACACACACACACATGCACACACGCACTCCCCCTCCACACACACACTCCCTCCCTGAGGCATCTGCAGCTTGCTAACTACTAAGAGTCCTTCAGTGTACTTAATACCCAGTTTCTTTACTCAAAGGGAGAAAGAACAAGATGGCACAGGCTGCCAACTGATCAGTTATGATGAATGAACTTCTGCCTGTTGTTTCATAAGCTACAGTCTGTAGGCAATACAATTAATTCTCCAAGGTTCCATTGGAACCAGCAGAATTCCCTTTAAAATACAGCACTTTAGGGAGAGAAAGCCCTCTTATTCTTCATAACATATTTATTGGATACTTGGGGATACCTGTTATTTGTCTGTGGGAGTTTAATTCACTTTGCTATGTGTATTTTTTCCTTGCCTTTTCTTTTCTTCCTTTCCTTCCCCACACCCTCTCTCCCTCCTTCTCTCTCTCTCTCTGTCTCTTTTGGTCATCTCCTAACCTGGAGTAGTAATCATTACTCCATTTATCTATGTCTCCGCAAATGTCCTTTTAACAGTTCAGGGCTGACATCTTGTAAAGATTCAGTGTTCTGGTATGCCAGTTCTTTACTTAAAGAGATTAAAGTATTCCTAATACTTTCCTGTTCTCTTTTTAAAAAGTTATTTTCAGAGATGGTACTTAAGAGATTCTGTGCCTTTAAATGTTCCCTTGAACAGCATTAGTTCTGGCCTCCAATTTAGAATGATTAATCACCTCACCTGTACTGCCAAGTCCTGGTTATTATAGCACTGCCCAGAGCTGGTCTGGCCAAGAGTGTCAGCTTCCCTGGGTTTGTCCTTGATCTTTCAGAGTTTTATGTGTGATAAAGAACATTTCACTGGGAGTGCTAAGGCATGGGTTCTGGTCTTACTTCTGCCACTAACCAGTCTTATGACCTTGACCAAGTCTCTTAGTCACTCTGTACCAAAATTTCTTCATCAGTCAAGATGATAATAATAACCAGTGACACCTGCTGAATTCTTGCCATGTGCCAGGCACTGTTCTCATCACTTTATATAATTTCATTTAGCAATTCTTTCTTGAGCAGTTAATATTCACCAGAGGACCTTGCTCCTTCACTGGCAGAATTCTTCCCCTCTGTATGGAAGACCCAAGTTCAACTCCCAACCAGTACACCTCATTTGTAGCCACCACCTGGGTATCAGTGGAGGCTTGTGTGTTGTTATGATTCTGAACAGGTTTTAGTGGAGCATCTAGACTAAGAGTAGGAAGAAAGGTCTGGCAGTCTACTTCTGAAAAGCAGCCAGTGAAAACCCTGTGGGTCACTACAGTCCAGTCCAGTCCACAACCAATCATGGGGATGGTGCAGGGCCAGACAGCATTTCATTGTGTTGTGTATGGGGTCACTGAGAGTCAGGGGCCGACCTGACAGCAGCTAATGACAATGATGACTGTTAACCAGACACATTTTGTACATGGCCTCACTGAATTCTCACAACAACCCTAAGAAGGAGCTTTTCTTGTTATTCTCCTTTTGCCAATGAATAGACTAAGATTTTAAAATCTAAGTTACTTGAGCAAGGCTCTCCAACAGTAAGTGGCAGAGCAGACTACTGAACCCAGTACAGCCTGATGTGCAAGCCTGTGTTTTTCACCACTATCCTGCCCCAGAGCCAGCTGGCCCCTAGCTCTTCGATCTCACACGTATGCTCCTGAGATATCTCAGTCTGTGCCTTCATCAAGTCTGTGCTGTCACTGTTAAACAAGTTGACAAGCAAGTTTGACAAAGCTTGAGAAAGGAAGCAATAACTGTTCCATGTTCCCCTCTCCTTTCCTCATATGGGTGTCATGCTTTTGCCCTTTGGTACACACACATGTGAAATACCACATGATAGGCACCACAGCACTGAACAGGTCCCAGCCTTGTGTTTTCCTGATCAAGTGCTCTTGGCTGAGTCACTTAAAGGGCACGTGTAAAAATACAGTATCTTGAGGGATCTGAAGCCATTTGTGAACCCCACCAGATCAAGCAGAACTGTACATGTACATTTTATCAGTTAGCCGCAGTCAGATGCTTTCTGTACCATACCTCATGCAAAGCCCTTTGGAGCTGGAATATTACCCCAGGTCAGTTCAAACACTCAGATCTTCTGTCCTGAGCCCTGCAGCCCAATTTCTACTTGTGGGCTGGAGTTGGCTCTGTGGGAATTTGGCTCCATGTCTTACTGGTACTGTTTCTTTCTTTAGACAGGTTTTTCCCAGCTGCCTCCTAAGAACAGTCTCCCTTTCTCTCTCTGTCTTTCACACGTTTGCTTTATAATATTTGTCATTTAAAAAAACAAACACTTTTTATTGTGATTTGGGTGCAATTTTATTCTATGTGACATCTTCTTGCTTTCTTATCTCCCCTCTGGACAGGGCAGCTGAGTACAGTTGTTTCTTTAAGAACAAAGTTGCTGCCATTCTTTCCTAATGCTTACAGAATCATCAAGAATCAGGCAGAAGGGACTCTTAACAACCTTGGGGTCAAAACCCCTCTTTCTATAGATGAGAAGACTGTGAGACAGGATATGATTGGCCTGGAGTCACAGCTAATCAGTTGAAAGACTAGAAAGATCCTTGGGCTACAGGGTTACAGTCTAATTCCAAAACCTTTTCCTCAGTCTTTCACACATTTCCAATAGCTTTTTATTATTACTTTAAAATAATAAACACTCTTTGAGCCCACGTAGAGATCTTGAGTAATGCAAATGGTTAACACGCTCAGCTGCTAACTGAAAGGTTGGTGGTTTGAGTTCACAGAGAGGTGCCTTGGAAGAAAGGCCTGGTCATCTGCTTCCAAAACATCAGCATTGAAAACCCTGTGGAGCGTAGGTCTCCCCAACACCTGGGGTTGCCAGTAGGCAGCATTGACTCAACAGCAACTGGTATTGAGCCCCCATGTGCTCTGCTCACTCATGAATCTGA
This sequence comes from Orycteropus afer afer, assembly GCF_000298275.1. Lineage (NCBI taxonomy): Eukaryota > Metazoa > Chordata > Mammalia > Tubulidentata > Orycteropodidae > Orycteropus > Orycteropus afer. Next base: position 11,057,274 of record NW_006921621.1, read on the forward strand.
GGACTGTGCCTCTTTTAAGTCATTTAACCCTATGCTTATCCTGTAAGGTGAACACATTTTAACGATGAGGAAACTGAAGCACAAATAGTTTAAGTAACTTGCACACACAGCTGGAATTTGATTACAATTATAGATGAGTAAATATGTATAAAGATTTTAGGAATAAAAGAGTATCATATCTCCAACTTACTCTTAAATGATTTAGAATAAAAGGTCTCTGTGTGTGTGTGTATGTGTGTGTGTGTGTGTAGAGGGTGCCCAGGTAGGGGACAAAATAATAAAGCAAACATGGTAAAATGTTAACATTTGGAGAATCTGGGTGTGGTATTTAAGGATATGTATCTACTTGGTTGGGCCTGGTTTTGAGTGGCTGAGTAGCTAGATCTAGTTATTCCCCAATGATGAGACTGGTAATCAGCTCCATGGTGGAATCTGCTGTGAGCAGCTGAGTAGCTGCTTTAGGGATGCAGTCTGCTTCCAGTGTATAAGAAGCAGCTTTCAGAAAGGTCTTGAGCTTTTTGGCTCATCTGGATCCTGCATTTGGCTGAGTCTTCATCTCAATGGCCTGCCATATTGTTTGCCGATCTTGAACTAGTGGCCTGCCATATTGCTTGATAATCTTGGAACTGTGCCATTTTACCTGTTAACCTTGGATTTGTCAGCCTCAACTGCCAGCAGCTGCCTGAGTGAAGAGAAGCCTCTGGCTTCAGTGGGCCGGGACCAAGAGGCAGAGCTGAAGGCCAAGCTCAAAGGGCCTTCACCCAGCCCCTAGAGCTGGCACTTTGAACTTGGACTTCTAGCCTCCTAAACTGTGAAAGAATAAATCCCTGCTTGTTCAAGCTACCCATTTGTGGTATCTTCTTTTAGAGCAGCACTGGAGAACCAAAACACTGGGTAAAGGGTTTATGGAAATGTTTTAAACTGTTCTATCCTTGCAACTTTTCTCTAAGTCTTCAAATTATGCCAAAATACAAAGTTAAAATAAGTTACTGCAAAGGGTAATGGAAGAACCTCTGCCTGTGGTGGCCTTTGGGACTAAGATACATGTCCACTGTCCATACATAAGATTTATGTGGCATCTTTTATGCAAAAGAGAGTGAATGGCTAGAAATGAATGATCTGAAGGTTATGAAGTAATTTTTTTTTTTTTTTGCAATCAGGGAAATTGAATTGTGACTTCTAAGCTAGGAAATACCCCTGAACCTCTCTCGATAGAGCTAAGCCACCTCTTCAGATCTCTGAATATCTAATATCAAGTCCATTTCTACTGAGTCATGGCATTTCTGGTGACCTAGCCACCTAATTGCTACAGCTACTTTTAGCACAACTGCCTCAGAACATGCAGTTCTTTCCTTTCAAAATCCTTTTTTTAAAAATACAGGGGGTGGGTGAGAGGGAAGGAACTGAGAAGTGGATAAAAAGGAAGAGAGAAATGGATTAAACATATTGACTATAACCCTCTGGCAACACTCCCCTTACCCACATTCACTCATACCCTACCCCATTTATACTTCCCTCTGGCATATATAAAAAAATGTTTTGGTTGAAGAAACAGGTACAGATACTGTTCCTTCCTTGTAAGTAATAAACTATGAAGACTCATTAGCAACCTGCGTTATGCAGACAACACAACTTTGCTTGCTGAAAATGAGGATGACTTGAAACACTTACTGATGAAGATTGGAGACTACAGTCTGCAGTATGGATTACACCTCAATATAAAGAAAACAAAAATCCTCACAACGGGACCAATAAGCAGCATTATGATAAATGGAAAAAAGATTGAAGTTGTCAAAGACTTAATATTACTTGGTTCTACAGTCAACACCAATGGAAAAAGCAGTCAAGATATTAGACATCATATTGCACTGGGCAAATCTGCTGCAAAGGACCTCTTTCAAGTGCTGAAGAGAAAAGATGTTTCATTGAAGACTAGGGTGTGCTTGACACAAACCATGGTATTTTCAATCACCTCATATGCATGTGAGAGCTAGACAGATACCCAGGGTGACTTCCCCTGAAATTAGTTGTGTTTCATTAAATTCTTGAGCTGATACTATCAGTACTTTTAGACCCTTCTATGGAAATGGAACATTTTAATGTTTAAATGGGACAATTTAAAAATTTTTAAATTTTTAAAAAATTAAAAAAAGCAAGCCTGCTACTTGCTGCTACTTCATCTTTCTACCATCTCTGTCCCTGTCTAGTTCACAAAATGGCACATACACTCACTCCTCTGTTCAGCTCGTCTGGGAAGACCAAAGAAGAGTCAGTGTTTTTGAGTTCTGGTGTTGGCGAAGAATGCTGAAAGTACTATGGACTGCTGAAAGAACTAACTAATCTACCCTGGAACAAATGCAGCTGGAATGCTCCTTGGAAGCGAGAATGGCTGGACTTTGTCTCACCTACTTTGGTCATTTTGTAAGAAGGGACCATTCCCTGGGGAAGGATATCATGTTTGGCAAAGTGGAGGGACAATGAAAAGGGAAAGCCCTCAACAAGATGGATTGACGCAGTGGCTGCAACTATGGGCTCAGGTATAGCAGAGATCGTGGGGCTGGCACAGGACCAAGTAGTGTTTCATTCTGCCATACATGAGGTTGCTATGAGTCGGAGACAACTCAGCAGCGCCTAACAACAACAACAACATGAAGTAAAAGAAAAATCTACTTTCTAGAAAAAAAATTAAAAGAAAAGCACTTCTGGGCATAAAAGTTCGTTGTGTACTTTGAAGAAAATGATTTTTAACTTTTCTTTGTGATCTCTGTAGGGTGACCACACAGGCTGATTTTCCCTGGATAGACTCAGCTGGAACCAGTGCTCCTGGCATAATTATCAACGCCTCCTTTCACAGTCAAAAATGTTGCAGTTTGTATACAGTACTGAGTTGTCAGTGAAAGCAAACATGGGTATATGGACGGATAGATAGGTGAACAAGCTAAACAATTAGGTATGTCTAAATGGAGAGTGTATCCAAGATCATATATAGGGTTGGCAGACAATGGGCCTATAAGTTCATGTGAATGATCAGAATTCCCAGGTGTATAGTAGAGCTGACAAGGGGCAAGGTTATGGTCATTGCTTGCTCACAGCCAGCTACCCAAAGGGACCGAGTAGTTGATCCTGCGGGCTTGGGACCATAGTCGCAGGGGACATCAAGCTCAATTGGCATAACATACTATACAAAACATTGTTCCACCTACTACTTTGGCGAGTAGCGACTGGGACCTTAAAAGCTAGGAAGCTGCCATCTAGATGCAACAACGGGTCTCTCCTCATCAAGAAGAAAGAAGAAGACCAAAATTAATGGAAACAATCAGTCCTAGCGACTGGTACACCATCTGATCTGCAACCTATACAACCATGAGACCAGAAGAACTAGATGGTGCCCAGCTACCACTGCCATCCACTTGGAAGGGATGTAGGAGATCCTGAATAAAGAGGGAGAACAATGTGGAAGAAAACTCAAAATCATTTGGAGGCAAAAAAAAAAAAAAGAAGGTGGGGACCAGGTTTGCTGGTCCAATAGAGCCTGGTGGAACCACTGAGACTATGGCCCCTAGCTGCCCTTCAGGTCTGGAATTGAACCCACAACTGTGGTTTCCAGCCAAACAAAGTACAGGCATGTGAGTTAAACATTTACCTCAAGTAGACACATGCCCTGGGGAGAACAATCATGGGAGAAGGAAGGGCTGCTTATGCACAGGGAGATAGCTCAGGGTGCAGAAGAGTATGAAGGGACGGACACTGGGAGGAGGTAACTATGGGGAAGAAGTGGGAGGGGAGCTGCTGCATTGTAAATTTTGGTCAATGACATGAGACAAAGTATATGTGAACTGCTGTATGAAAAGTGAATTTACTCTGTAAATCTTCACCCAAATCCTAATTTAAAAAAAAAAAAATGTTGCAGTTTGGAATGAATTTTATAGTTATCTACCTATATAAAAAGCCATTTTCCATCCTTAGGAAGAATAAGTTACACCAAGAGTGGTATTTTAACAAGATTGTTGGACTTCATAACAGGAAAATGAACCAGATCTGGATAAATGAATAAATGGAAATCTGAGTCCATTTGGAATGCAATAAAGATGCATGCACAAATAGAAAGCAAACACTTTTTGCAAATGAGACAATAAAAGACTTGAGAACAGAAAATCAATTGTATAGGACAGTTTTGCTGACCTTTCCTTTTTTCACCATGAAATATTTTTCCTTCCAGGCAGAGCCTTGCCTTCTCAGCCTTGGGTTTATGTTCCATTTCCATAGAAGGGTCTAAAAGTACTGATAATATCAGCTCGAGAATTTAATGAAACTCACAACTAATTTGAGAGGAAGTCACCCTGGGTATCTGTCAAAGCCTGCTACTTGCTGCTACTTCATCTTTCTACCATCTCTGTCCCTGTCTAGTTCACAAAATGGCACACACATTCACTGCTCTGTTTAGCTCATCTGGGAAGCCAAGGCTCCATCAAGATGAAATAAATTGTAGCTGATGCACAGCCAAAGGGGTGATTTAACGCAGTCCTCAGAGGTCTCAGTGCAATTTCAACTCCCATGCTTGAGCATTCAAAACGTGAGACGGCAGTCTAAATTCTTTATTTATGAGAGTGTGGGATAGCATCTTTCAAACACAGGTTGACTTTCATGGTTAAGAGTTCCCCAAAGCCGCATTTTGTGGAAATTCATAATGTCCACTATGTGTAGCTCTTAAGATCTCAGAGAGGGACTGTTTGATCCTGACTAGGTTTGAGTTTAAATGTGTGCCTCTTTCAGGTGAGGTAGAGTGACAGGCCTCATGGTGGCTTCTTTTAACGGAGGAATATTTAAATCCTGGGGCCATCTTATATATGCTCCTAGACAAAGTTGCTGGTCCTCCTGATGGTGGCTTGTCTCTCCTCAGAGGTTGTATTTTGTCAAAGTATGTCCTGTGATGGGTACTACTGATGCCTATACCCAAAGGCAAATGTTACAGTCTTGGGTGTTTTAGGAAATCATGTATCCTACATTGAAGATATCCAGTAGAATTCTATACAGCAAATCTTCACTCCACATATATTTTCTCTTGAGATACTAACATTCTGTATTTCAGAAAAGATACCAGATCATTGAAATGGTGATGACCTTCTGGCAAATGTTCCCCCAATGTTGTTATATTTGTGGAGCATCTTCCAGATTTCGAAAGCTTTCTAATCTTATTTTTACTATATTATGGGGTTTGCTTGCATGGATAGTGCATGAGAAAGTAACAAAGCTCCAACATGAACGTACAGACTTCATAGGCCACAGACTCAGTGGTACAATAGCTATAAAGCCCTTTATTTTTTGTAACGCAACTAATACCTATTGTAAAACCCTAGTCTGATGATAGAGAAAACTACATCTTGACCACTTTGGGCTTTTTTCTCTTAGTCACTATAGTGTTTTCTCAGTCAGACCACTCCCAAATTGATGTTGCTTTTAAAGCCTTGTAAAAATATTAAGATATGTTTGTTGAAAGTGAGGGTAGTCTTGTTTAAATTTACATTTAAATACTAAATACTTAAATTTACATTTAAATACATACTAATCAAACATCCACTATTGTATCCTCAGCCTACTAGGCCCCATTCATCCCTCCTGACATCGATGAAGCACCTGTGTGTACATCTTCTCTCCGGTTAAAAGTCCATCATGTTATTCTCTATCCTTCTTGTCCTGACCATAAGTCTCCTTAGTACTCCTGGCCTCTCTGCCTCCTTCTGTGCTCCTCTTGGAAAAAATCTATTTGGTAGCTCTTTCAGGCTACTTTGGGGTATGGGAGATCCACTGGGGCACCTTAGGCCCTCTCTGCTAGGTATATCATACAACCTCATCTATTTGTTCTGTACAAAACCAGGTGCAGGAGATTCTGAGGCCTTGGTGCTTTCCTCGATACCCACCACTCCATGTGTCATCTGTTCTCAGATCCCTGAACTCACTTGGGGATCCTAGCCCTCTACCTGGCCTTTGGTGGTTTGGATCAGGGATGGGGTTGGATCCAGGGCCCTTCCTCAGAGACCCACACCAACATGTAACTGCGTTGCTCGCCTCTCCAACTTTCTCATCCCTAGCCTAGAGAATTTTTATCTTCTCTTTGATGGGAACAATTGACTCTGCAAATATTCTTCCAGATATTTTATATCAGTAGCTGCACCTTAGCTTTTGGACTCAAAAGCCAAGAATCTGACTCTTGTTTTCTGCTTCCCCAGTTGAAGCAATGGATGACCCACTTCTAGCTATCTTAATAGAGGGAGGTGATTCAAAGAGAGAAGCCACCAGTTTATACATCAAAGCACTGTCCCTCTGCAAATGTAACCAGCATTCCAGAAACAGATGGTCTCTGGCAAGCACTCTGCCTTTGTTATCAAAGGTTTGCACATTGAACACCTTCTTGTCTGCACTAAGTTGTGTGTTAATCTTTGAATCACAAACAGGAAGGCAGCTAACACACTGCTAGAAAGTTGATAAAATAATCACAGTCCACATTTGCTTGCTGCATTACCTGCAGTAAACCTTCGTCATGTGGCCCATTCAGCTGAAACTCCCATCAGCATCTTTATCAGCATCTTTGTGCATCCAACATTTCACAGAGCTGACTTCAGGCCAACTTTGCCTTAAGAACCAAATGCAGGGGGTTAAGCTTGTTCATAGATGAAACATAAATCATGGTTTTAACTTTATGTTTTTTGCCCCATTCTTATAATTCTCTAAAGAGGAGATGGTTATGGTTAGCACAAAGCCACATATCCTTTTAGAGAAAGTAGCCATGCCATAAATGGGCACAGCCATTCAGGTAAGTCAGCATTGATTAATATATGCACTATATGAGAAAATATCTTAATGGTTGTGAGCTATTTATGATCTTATTTCTGTCTGTTCATATATATATAGCCAATGTACTTTAAAAATTTTGCACAAGTAGATTTTTTCTCATATGTGATTAAAAAAACTATGGTAATATCTAGAATGAAGAGATTAACTTCAGCAAAGGAAAATCACTTAAGCTCCTTACATCATATTTTTTTTATCTGAAAAGCAGTAATAGTAATATTTTCCCTCCGTACCTCAGAGGGTTGTGAACATCAATGATAAAATCAGAATAAAAGGTAAATAACATATGTAAAAGCAATGAATAAAGACTGAAGGTGCTATACAAAGGTCCTGCTGTTTAATATTATCATCATTATGGTTGTAGAAGTAGTAGTCCATAAAATGTATTTTCATGGATGAAGCAGGAAGAAAAGAGAAATTCCAAATTCCATGTCCTCGTGCTAATGACAGGAGAAATAAATTTTTGAAGATCTGTTGGCCCAATTGCTTCAGTGACTAAAAGGACAGCCTAACGTTGGTACTGTCACCAAGGGCACTGGTTACAAAATAGTAAGCATGAGCTGCCCACTTTGAACATTTCAAAACATGAGCTCCCAAAATAAAAAACACAGTCCTGGTTGCCATTCTGTGAGAAAAACAGAGTCAAGGCCTATGAAGGCCTACAGCAGTACAAGTAAAATATTCAAGAACATTTTAAAATATCAGGCATCCTTAAACAGAAACAAACAAAAAAAATACTGCAATGAAAGATATTTAGCTAGGGGAGCATCAATAAGGTAAATATTGACTCTTATTCAAAATATCTTGGCGTAGCAGGACTAAACCAAAACCAAATCACTGCCATCAAGTCAATTCCAACACAGTGACTAGCTAGGAGCTAGGGAACCTCTGTTTGAAACTTGCAAAAGTCAAACTTAGGACAAAAAAAAAAAAAAGAAGAAAAGGAAATCTATACTTTTACAGAAGTATCTACTGAATCTGGAATAAATTTATGGAAGTAATTCTCTGTGGAAGTGATGCAGACTGGAATTTTTTTTTTTTTTTAATTCAAAAAGGTTTTTTTTCTTAAAAACTTTTTTTTTCTAATTATACAACTATTATGTGTTTATTACAGAAGCACTGAAAAATATACCAAAACAGATAAAGAATGTTAACAGTTTTATGATAGAAAAAGTATTGTAACATTTCAATGTATCACCTTTTCATTGCATTCCTTTTTATTTGTGTGATATTTAATATATATCAAAATTTTTACATAACATATACATGTAAGTTGTGAAGCATAATCATAAAATAAACTACTGTAAACCCACCATCTAATTTAGGACTAACTCATCAACACTTATTTCATGGAGCTAATACTGAAGTTTCATAAAAGAAGTAGACGAACAGGTACCCGGATAAAAGAATGTACCAAAACTGAAAACCAAGCCCATGACTGTAGGTCAATTCCAACTCATGGCATTTCCATATATTACAGAGTACAACTGAGCTCCATAGACTTTTCTTGTCAATAATCTTTATGGAAGCAGATTACCAGGTCTTTCTTCCATGGCCCCACTGGGTGAGTTTGAACCTCCAACCTTTCAATTAGTAGTTCAGCCCACCCAGGGACCTTTAATGAATGTACAAAGTTCAGTAAAATGTCACAGGAGGGTGTGATCAGTTTTACCTGGATGGAGGTGAGGGGGGGGTGGAACTTGAGGAAAATTTTACAATTTTATAACCTGAAGTCAACCTCATGTTGAAACTTTAAATCATCATCAGGTGGTAACCAGTTGCTTTCCAGTGGACTCCCAATTCATCATGACTACAGGTGTGTCAGAGTAGAATTATGCTCCATAAGGTTTTCAGTGGCTGATTTTTCAGAAATAGATCACTAGTCCTCTCTTTTGAGGTGACTTTGGGTGGGCTAAAATTGCCAAGCATTCAGTTAGAAGCTGAGCATGTTAACTGTCTGCACCCCCCAGGGACTGCAAATGATCGTTAAGTCCATTGCATAGACTCAGTTCTGGCTCATGGCAACCATGTATCCATCATGTTAACATTACTGGTATTGTGGATAACAGTGGTCAGCACTTTGTAAGCACTTGAAAAAGTCATGATTTACTGGAAAGGGCACACATCTTAGAGGCAAATGCTGATGCTAAAATTCCAGCTGCACTGTCACTAGCAGGGTGGCTTTTGGCAAAGTTGTTAACGTCTTTGCAAAATAGTTTCGTCCATGAAAAGGGATAATCTCTGTTACAGTTTGAATGACATGAAGCTTATACCTAAAAAGTATTCAAGGCTGAATCACCTGTTGGATAGTGAGCCAAGATGTCCTGTCACACCGCTCCCAGACACAGCAGGCCCAGGAAACCACAGAAAGAAACATGAGCACTGGTGCGGCCTCACCAACAATGATTTTCTGGTCCACCCACCTACCTGATCCTTTGTTAAATAATGACTTGTGTTGGTCTAAGTAAAGCTGGGGAAAAAAAGTGTTAAAGTCTGGCTTTACCTAGGCCCAGTAACCACAGCACAGTGCCAAGCCCGCTACTTTGTTGCCCATTATGACAGTGCAAATGATGTAGACTAGTTTTTCAGGGACAGGGAAATGAAACTTAAAAAGAGGCTAGTGTACAAAACAGAGCCCCAATGTCTTAATTCATCATGAGGGGTCTTTCTACTTCCCAGAATAATCATGAACATTAAGTTCTTCTCCTACCATTACTACAGAGATGGGAGAAGGAGCATGAAAAAGAGCAACAAACCAACATTTACTGAGCACCTACCATGTGCCAAGTGTTTTGCATGTGTCTTATTCCTTACCATGACTTTGACATTTTTTGTCCTGCTACTGCAGAAATGAGAACTTGTTGAGGTTAGGTACTTACCAGACTTCTTACAGTATAATTATTATCTATTGCTTTGTAGCAAATTGTCCCACAAATAAATGACTTAAAACAATATACATGTATTATTTTACAAGTTCTATGAGTCTGGAATCCAGGCACAATTTGGTTGGGTCCTTTGGCTTAGGGTCTCTGCAAATAAAGTAGCAAAATGAAGTTAAATACAAGTCACTTCTGTAACTTCTGCCAGTGTTGCAGGCTCATCTGAAGGTTTGACTGGGGAAGAACCCCTTCTCAATTCATCAGTGCTTTTTAGCGGGATTCAGTTTCTCTAAGGCTGTTGGATGGAGGTGCCTCACTGGTTGTTGGCTGAGTCTGCACTCAGTCCCCTACCATGTGGGCCTCTCCATAGAGCATCTCACATCATGGTAGTTGGCTTCATGCAGAGTGAGCAAGTGAGAAGAGCTAGAAAAGGAGAGTAAGATTGAAGTCACAGTGTTTTTGTAAAACTTTCTCAGAAGTGACATCCCACCACTTTTGCTGTGTTCTATTCCTTGAAGAAAGTCTCTGAGTGACACATATGGTTTGCACTCAACTACTAACCCAAAGGTTGGCAATTCAAACCCAGACAGCAGCACCGCAGAAGAAAAGCCTGCCAATCTGCTTCCATGAAGATCCCAGACAAGAAAACCCTATGCAGCAGTCCTACTTTGTAATGCATGGGTCACCATGAGTTGGAATCAACTAGACAGCTATGGGTTTGATTCCTTCAAACAATTCCCTGGATCCAGCCTACACTCAAGAGGGGATTACACAAGGCCATGTATACCAGTGTGGGGGGATCATTGGGAGCCCTCTGAGAAAGCAGCCTACCACACAAGCTAGCAAATGCATACCATAAAGACAAACTATTGGTGAGATGATACTCAGCATGGTTCCAGAGGTCACCTGCTCCATGATGTCATCGTGAAATCATAGAGGCTAGGAGAATTCTTCAGCAGGAATCAGAATCAGAGGATCACTTGGTGAACAGAGTACAGAGCAGGGAAAATGGAATTGCCTTGAATAATACCATACAGAGTATGATGAGGCACGTTGCCCCTCAGCAAAGGCATTGTGATGGCTCTCAGAGTCAGAGTCTCTCTCTGGAAAACCTTGGTAAACACTTCTGAAACCTGCCTTATCGACTTGGATTCCTGTTGTGGATTAAATTGTTTATCACAAAACGAAATGTTGAAATCCTGACCCCTGCAGTGGTAAGTGTGACTTTGTTTGGGAAAAGAGGGCTGTTCTTCACAGATGTTCTCAGTTAAGTTAAAGAAATCCTATGGGAGAAGGGAGGATCCTAATCCTAATTGCCCACTGAGCGGTGCTTCAGAAAGACAGACAGAAAGGGAATATAGCATGTAAAGATCCATCTACAAGCCATAAAATGCCAAGGATTACAGACAGTCACCAGAAGCTAGGAGAGAGTCAGGGAACACTTCCTTTTTAAAACTCTCCCAGGAGGAATTGACACAGCCAAGACTTTGATTTGGTCTTCTAGCCTCCAGAAGTGTGAGAAAATAAATTTCTATTCTTTAAAGCCACCCACTTCATGGTATTTCATTATGGCAGCCCTAGAAAACTAAGCCAGCTCCATTTTGCATTTTCTGTGAACATTTTCTTTCTTTAGTTACAACTAAAGATTATATATGTAATATATAATATATAATAATTCACTAACTTGGCACAAAATATGGCCATATTCCTTCAAATTAAAGTCTCTCAGCCCCATATTGCCTACTATGAAAATATCTTTCTTTCCTCTTGGAGTTCTCCTCTTCTGATACATCCAAAACTAAAGGATGTCCAAGGGACTAGTTCTAGTTACTCTGTTTAGAGATGGATGGAAAAAAACAATTCAGGCTACTGAGGAATTCTGTTATCGGCAATGTCATTATTGAAAGTAAGAGGGTGATTTTTTTTGTGGACAGGGCACAGAGTGCCCTCACTGGTGGTTAATAGGTTTTCAGGGGGCAGATTTGATCACTATAATAGTGCCACCACTGGCCTGGGCACCCAGGAGGCAACTTTGTCATAGCTGTCTTAGGTCCCCCACCCATATGCAGCCGTTTCCCCCAGGGTGTGCCCATAGCACTTGTGTGTCTAAGTCAGTGCCTTCCCTGGACTGTTTAGATCCACTACAGACAGCAGTATTAACACCAGATACCACCTGGAATACTTAAATTACAGCAGTGTTGTGAGAACTGAATGAAATAACAGAGGGGAGCATGCCCAGCACAGTGTTTGACATTGAATTAGAACTAAATTATAATGTAAGTTACCTTTCTTGGAACTGAATAATGAATTAAAAAAAAAAAAATAGATTTTTTAAAAGTCAATAATGTAATTTCTTTGAAGAAGTTATGAAAGGTATTCCCTTGTTTATCTGGTTTACTTGGCCCATAGATTTAATATTTAGCTGAACCAAATGAAATTGCCACCATTTAACTCTTCTTGACTTTCATAGAATGCAGTTCATATGGTTCAACCCAGTAAAGGTAGTCCCTGACTTATGACTTGGGTTCTATTCCAGTGATTCCATCCTAAGTCAATACTGATGTAAGTCAAATAACCTCATTTTTTTCCCCCTGTTTTCATTATTGTTCTGGTTACCTCTGTGCTGCTCTAACAGAAGATACCACAACTGGGATGGCTTTAACAAACAGGAGTTTATTCTCTTACAATTTGGAGGCTTTAAGTCTGAGTTCAGAGTGCCAGGCTCTAGGGGCTGGGTGAAAGCCCCCCGACCTTGGGCTTCAGTTCTGCCTCCTGCTCTCAGCCCACTGAAGCTAGGAGGGTTTTCTTCACTCAGATGGCTACTGGCTGCTGAGACTGACAAGCCCAAGGTTGACAAGTAAAAAGGCACAGTCCCAATTTTACCAAACCACACGGCAGGCTATTAATTCAAGTCCATTGAAAGTCCCAAGGTTGGCAGAGCATGGCAGGCTGCTGAACAATGACTAGGCTACATGCAGGGTTCAAATATGCCATAAGCTAGAGACCGTTCCCCAAGGCTTCTCCTTACATACAGGAAGCAGACTATATCCCTAAGGCAGCTACTCACTGCTCATAGTAGATTCCACCACGGAGTTGATTACCAGTCTCATCATGGGGAATACTATGTCCAGCTGCCCAGCCACTCAACCAGCCCCAGCCAAATTGCACACAAACTTAACCACCACAATTATTATTGCCTTTTATTACCAATATCTTTATAAATGTAAACTTTGTCTTTGGGTGTTGGAAACATTACATATGAACTTCTTGTTGTTATGTGCCGTCAAGTTGGACCCAACTCATAGTGACCCCTTCTTGGGTTTCCGAGGCAGTATCACCATGGAAGTAGATTGCTCAATCTTCCTTCCAAGGAGTGGCTGGTAGGTTTGAACTGCCAGCCTTCTGGTTAGCAGTCAAGTGCCTTAGGCACTATGCTACCAAAGCTCCCACATATGAACTTGGACATATTTTAATATAGACATACATATATACATAAAAAATACATAAATCATAAAAATTTACACTAACATTGAAGAAGAGTTGGACAACATTGGCATTTTGTCAGTTGCAGTAATAACTCCACTTGTGGAAGGTTCTGATCACCTGTCTTATCTCTGGGAATGGGGATGTCATTTCTAGTAGAAAATTAGAGTTATCTGTGTGATCCTTTTCTTTTTTTCCTTTGTATATTTTATGGTAACATCTTACTGCTTCCCAAATCTGCCTGTTGACTTGAAAATAGTGATCAACATTTGGGTCCATGCTTTCAAGCATCTGAAACCCCTGATTTAGTTTAGAAAACTAAATTTATCTAGCAGTGTTTTGAAAAGTAAATCATAAAATTGAATATCTTCGAGTGAACATCTGAGAAAGATAACATCAGCAAATTACACATTGCAACATTTAGTTAAAAAAAAAAAAAATCCATGACTGTAAATGTGGTTAGTCATAACTCAAATATGTCATAAATAAGGACTACCTGTAGACAAGACCACCAGCCACTCCTCAGAAGGAAGGTTGGGCAATCTAGTTCCGTAGAGATACTGCCTCGGAAACCCAAGGAGGGGTAACTATGAATCAAATCAACTTGATAGCAGTGAGTTTTGTTTTTGTTTTTTTAGTAGACAAGAAGTCCCTGGTGTGCTTCTGATTCAAAGCAGCAGGCTTAAAAAGTGTTTACCCCTTTCTCTACCAAAATCCCTCCAAAAAGGAGGGAAAAGAAAAATGTTATAAGAAAAAATGGGAGCTCTGGTAGCATAGTGCCTAAGGCACTTGACTGCTAACCAGAGCCTGGCGGTTCAAACCCACCAGCCACTCCTCAAAAGGAAGATTGGGCAATCTACTTCTGTAGTGATACTGCCTCGGAAATCCAAGGAGGAGTTGCTGTGAGTCGAGTCCTACTCGACGGCACATAACAACAACAACATAAGAAAAAGCAGACATGGCATTGGAAAATAGGAGAAAGTGCCATGAGCAGATCAGAATTCCTTCTGGATGACAGCAGGTAGATAAAATCATATGGCAGGAGCAGGGATGATTGGGGTGTGGAGGCCCCTGCTATTATCTCAGATCTGGCATGCACTGATCTCTCCCTAAGGATCCTCTGGTTAATCCAGTAATGCAGCTCCTAGGCCATAGAGCAACTACTGCCTCTATCTGTGTGTACATATTCTCAGACTCAGCACTTGCCCCCATGCTAAAGCTGTGAGTAAGCAATTCTCTGAAGTGTTGTTAGGTGCCATCAAGTCAGCCCCCAGAAGTGGCACCGTGCATGGCAGGGTCAGATCCTTGGGACCCATAGGGTTTTCATCGTCTGATTTTCAGAAGTAGGTCTCAGGCCTTTCTTCCTGGTCTGTCTTAGTCTGGAAGTTCTGCAGAAACTTGATCAGCATCCTAGCAAAACACAAGGCCCCACCAACAGATGGGTGTCAGCTACACACACATGAGGTGCACTAGCCAGGAATACAACCTGGACCTTCCATATGGAAGGTGAGAATTCTACCACTGAACCACTACCAGCTCCATAAATGTTGAATCAGCTTTATGTGTCTCTGTGAGGGTTGCTGAGGCTGCAGGGAAAAGATGAGCTGAGTTGTTTATATCAAACAACTTTAAAAGGTGACATGTGGGGGACACTACAGATGCTGAGACTAATTAGACATAACCAGTCACCTTGTAAGATTAGTTCTTTTGGTTTAAAGACTAGGGCCATGTTCTTGTGGGAAAATCCAGTCAATTGGCATAATAGTTCTTAAAGTTTATGTTCTACTTACCAGTATGATGAATAGTGGTCTGGGGTCTTAAAGAGCTTACTAGTAGCTTGGTCTTTATTCATCTGAAACAAAAGGGAAAGAAAGAAACCCAAAAGTCAGAGAAGGAATGGACTACAGGACTAATTGTCTACCTGAGCCACTGCTTCCTCCACCTAAGACCAGAAGCAGATGTTACCTGGCTACCACTACTGAACATTTTTGATTAGGAACATACTAGACTAATGCAGTGTAGTAAATTACCTGGTATGGCTTTTCTAGCCATAAGTCTTTGTAAACTCCATAGTGGAATTTGCCATGAGCAACTGAGGAGCTCTTGATTGTTAAAATTACCTACCTGGGGTATTTCTGTTGAGAGTGGCACAAAGCAGTGTTCTGGGAATTTCACTCTCTCTCAGATGCTTAGAATTCTGATGTTATGATTGGTTAGTTTGGTCACTCTGCCAGGCTCAAAAGGAGGCCTCCTAGAGGCAGAAGAAGTCTCTCTGACTGCTGGCTGAGAAGGACGTGCTGCTGAGAGAAATGTGCTCCTGAGAGACACACACTGCTGAGAGAGACACCGAAAGGCAGGCATTGCTGAGAGAGACACTGAGAGACACACATTGCTGGGGGAATGGCTGAGAGAGACTGTTGGCTGAGAGACAATGGGCTGAGACTGAGCATTTTTCCTGAACTTGAATTGTAGCCCGGTGCTTCCCTAATAAACCCCATAATCTGTGAGTTCTGTGTGGCCACTGCAATGAATTATCAAACCCAGAAGAAAGGTGGTGAGTGCTATGGAGAAACGGTTGGTGTCAGGGTTGGTGAAAAGGCTAGAGGGAGGCAGCATGTCTGGCCTCACAGAAATAGGCCTTGGGCTGCTGATAGTGATTCTGTCTTCCTCACTGCATTAGTCTAGTATGTTCCTAATCATTAGTCTAGTATGTTCCTAATCAGAATGTTCAGTTTGGAAAAATCTGGAGACTATGACCTAAGTTACTCTTCACATCTTGAATTGGAACTATCCCCTATAGTCACCTTTAAACTAAGTAACAGTTTACCCAAAGAGTAAAGATTGTCACCCGTGAGTATTGAATTACCTAAATATACATGTAATCAACAGCAATAGGTTTACAGGTATATCAAAGCACAGATTAGAAGGTTGAAGGGCAGGAGGATTAAGTAAATGAAAATGAAACAACTAGAACAGAAATAACAAGAATGGTAGCAAATGTGAAGAATTTAACTAATGTCACTGATCATTATGTCTAGAAGCTGTGGAATAGGAGCACGTTTTGCTGTGTTTATTTTCATGAGAAATATATTTTTTAAAATCATGTTAATGTTTAAAAAAAGAAGAAAAACAGGTGAAGTAGTTCTACCCAAAGGAGGCTGTGCATCTCCCCCAGAGTAAAGCCATGTTAGTCAGTCAGTCCTGGGGTCTTGCACTAACTTGACTCCTCACAGCATCATGTAGCCTGTTAGCACCTCACTATTAGCCCTCAGAATTCACCAGTCCAAAAGACAATGCTGTGCTGGCCACACAAATCTCCCATCATGCCTGAGACACTCATTCCCCCAGCCTCTATTGGTGACTAGGGAGCTCTGATGGCATGCCTAAGACATTTGACTGCTAACCAGAAGGCTGGTGGGCAGTCTACTTCCATACTGCTCCTGCCTTGGAAACCCAAAGAGGGGTTGCTATGAGTCAGCTTTGACTCCACAGCAGTGAGTTTGCTTTGGTTTTTTTTTTAGGGGCTCTGGTGGGAGCTCTGGTGGCATAGTGCTTAAGGCATTTAACTGCTAACTAGAAGGCTGGTGGTACAAACCCATCAGCCACTCATCAGAAGGAAGATTGAGTAATCTACTTCCATAAAGATTTACCACCTCGGAAATCCAAGGAGGGGTTGCTATGACTAGTTTGGTTTTTTGGTTTAGGGGCTATCAACTGAGTTCTGTGGGAATACCCTCAACCAAGAAATGGAGTCTCACCTTGGTCAAGGCCATACCCCCTCCGTGGAGATAACTCCCAGTGACTGGGCAGTGAGAAGGGAAGTGGCTATAAGGTCCTAAATTGGGACCACCTATGAAAATTCCCCCTTCCCCCATAGCTACCATGGGATCTGCTTAGGCCTGTGTTGGGACTGCATCAAGTTCATCTCTTCCCTCTGCCAGTTCTACTTCCCTTATTCTCTCACAGGTGTTGATCCTGGGAGCATTCCCCAGTAAATCTGCTGCACAAAAAGCTCCCTCTTAGAGAGCCCAATGAGCAACAGAGGAAGGCCTACAGTGGGAACAGATCCACACCTGGACATGACGCCCCACTGGACATCTTTACTAACCAACCTCATCCTGCATTTATGAATGTATATCTAAGGATCTCCAGGAACTTGAGAAAAAGCAGCAGCAAGATATACAACTACTAAATGAACAAATAGTACAGGTGATTCCAGAGCACTCAAAGATAATGTAGAAAACAGATAAGATCTTTTCTTTTAATGATATAATTAATATCCTTGGAAAGATTTAAGTGGCTACAGCAACTGTAAGGCAAGAACAAGCTGCTATGGAAAAAGAGATATAACAAAATAAGGGCTTTTCTGCTTCTACAAATTTTTTGGATAATTCAGTAGAAGAGTTTAACAGATATAACTGAGGAACAAGTTAGTGATCTGAAATAAAAACTTAAAAGAATTCTAAGAATACAGTGTCAGAAGACAAAGAGATAAGAAATAAAAAAGAAAAGATAAAACAGATAATAGATGCTGAAAACTGCATATATAACTTGGAATTCCAATATGAAGCAGCAGAAATAATGATGAAGAGGAAATTTCCAAAATATTAATGTGGATAATTGTGAAGAAATATACAATAAGAGCCACTGAATACTCCATTAGAAGAGTCAGCAAACTTATCTGTAAAGAGCCAGATAGAAATACATTTAAATTTTGCTGCCAACAAACCTAACTTGCAACTATATGACTCTGCCAATTTATCATGAAAGCTATAGTACATAATGAATGAACGTGGCTGTGTTCCAATAAAACTTTATTTATAAAAATAGATGGCAAGCTGGACTTGCCTGTAGTTAGCTGATCCCTACTCTCCAGGAATAATGAAAGAAACCACAAACACAGACATACCCAGATCATTCTTCAGTCTGATAAAATGTTTGAACTCAAAAAGAATAAGGGAAAATCTGTAGACAGACAAAACCAGACCAGGATCAGATTTCTCATCTATAACAGAGTTGCCTAAAAACAATAGTCATATTCTAGAGGAAACTGAAGTGATTCTGAACCTAGATTCTGTTCTAAGGCAAACTATCAGTCTAGTGTGATGGCAAAATATATACATAGTAGGAAGTCTGACATCTGTAACCTTTGCAGGGGGAGAGGGACCACTCAAATTTGTTTCCTAACACAGCAGAAAATAATAATCCAAAACAGAGGAAGATATTACGTACATGAAACAATGACATTAATCCAAGATTGAGATGAAAAGAAATCCTATTATGATCGTTGTGCAATAGGCCTAAACAGTTGAAAGACAAACAGCATTTCAGTTTTTCTTTGAAAGCTACTGTAAAAAGACATTTATTATAATAACCCACTGCCACTGAGTTGATTCCAACTTTAGAACAGAGTAAACTGCTCATAAGGTTTCCAAGGGTATAAATCTTTACAGAAGCAGACTGCCTCATCTTTCTCCCATGGAGCAGTTGATGAGTTCAAACCACCAACCTACTGGTTAGCAGCTGAATGCTTTAACCACTATGCCACCAGAGCTCCTTTTGATAGAGTAACTCAAATTATATGATTAAAACAAACTCGAAACCAAACTCACTGCTGTCAAGTCAGTTCCGACTCACAGCAACCCCTCTTTGAATTTCCGAGGCGGTGTCTCTATGGAAGTAGATTGCCCAGTCTTCCATCCAAGGAGTGGCTGGTGAGTTTGAACTGCCAGCCTTTTGGTTAGCAATCAAATGCCTTAAGCACTACCTGGAAATACAATTTTGTTGTTGTTGTCAGTGAGATGGAGGTTTATATCTCTTCAACAGATATAGAAACAAATTTAAAAATTCTAGGAGGAAAAAAAGATATACATGACAGACGTTGTTGTTGTTATATGCCGTCGAGTCGGCCCCGACTCATAGCGATCCCTCCTTGGGTTTCCGAGGCAGTATCATTACAGAAGTAGGATTGCCCAATCTTCCTTCTGAGGAGTGGCTGGTGGGTTTGAACCGCCAGCCTTCTGGTTAGCAGTCAAGTGCCTTAGGCACTACACTACCAGAGCTCCCATGACAGACATAGTCCTATACTGAACAAGCTAAACTCTGTGCCATTGATGATGTGTGTGGGGGGGAACAGTATTCCCTGAAACAAAACATCCATACCAATAGTTCAAGAAATTTTAGAGTAAGGGTAATTAGAAATGTCACTAATAATTTTGATAAATTTTAATTTTTGTTTATTGTAGATACTAGCTGCAATTACTTTCATATGATATTTTATTTGTCAATATTTTTGTTATTTTTACCTGATTTCATGGAGATCGGCCTTTTTCTATGTTTCTTTTCTTAGAAAATTAAGTAGGCTTAGGTTCTTTTTATATTAAAAATTGAGATTTTGAAATTTTATTTAGATAGCAGTATTATATTCTGATTTTCATGTGGCTTAGATTTTATACCTGAAATATTCACCTAGTTTTCTTAAGATTTTTTATTTTTTAATAGTTTATTTTTATTATTATTCAATTGCTTAGTTCGTTATTATTCAAATATTTATTTATAATTTTAGAAGACTTTTTTAGTGTACCTTCTTTTGACGAAATCTGAATCTGAAAGTCAGTAATTTCTTGTTTTTCTTTATTTATTTTCTGACAAATTCCAGTAAAATTAAACATGATGCTTTTGTTGAACAAAAATCTTAATAATTATCTTTGATGGATGGAGTTGTTTTGTCGTTAATATTTGTATTTATGTTTCCAAGTATTCTGCCAGGACCGTGTTACTTTTTAGAGAGAACAATAACAACCCTTTTGAGTTACAATATGGTTCATATTTGGAACTTGTCAAACAGATGGAAATTAGAGGCTTGGCATTGCCATTACTTGCACATAACCTTGAACTAATTATTTAACCTCTTTTGGCCTTGGTTTTATGAAATGGAAAATTGGAATGAAATTTATATTTGAGGTTTCTTCAAAAATTATCATTCTAAATCTCTTTTTATTAATGAATACATGATTTCCAATACAGCAGTTTTGAAAATCTTTTTTTTTTGCATCATTTATAAAATCAAAATGTATCAGAGAAAATTCATCGTTTTACATGTTGCTTAACATCTCTCAGTTTTTGAGTGTGTGTGTCTTCAAGTTCAAGTCCCAAGTTCTAATGCACTTTTGCCTCTGACTAGTAATGAAACTTTGAGCCTGTGGCTTCACCACTCTGTCTTTTAACTTTCAGGTAAAGATATTGTAATAGGTCATTAGTAACATCCATCCTAGAGTCAGTGGGTGGTACAAACAGTTAAGGACTTGACTACTAACCCAAAGGTTGGAGGTTCAAATCCACCCAGAGGTACCTGAAGGATGGGCTTGGCGATCTACTTCTAAAAGTTCACAGCCTGTGGAGTAGTTCTACTCGGCACATAGGGAGTCGCCATGAGTCAGAATTGACTCAATGGCAACTGGTTTGTTTGTTTGTTTGTTATTGTTATTGTTTAAGTTCCCTTCTAAGAATAGTGGCTAAGGTGATACTTAAGAGGAAAGCTGATCACTGAGAAGCTTTGGGAAAATTAACTCAAGTAGAGATAAGGAAGTCTGATATTTACATTCATGTTCTAAAGCCTGATGATGGTATCATTATTTTTTATGTACTGCTTTGGGAGCTCTGGTAGTGTAGTGCCTAAGGCATTTGACTACTAACCAGAAGGCTGGCGGTTCAAACCCACTAGCCACTCCTCAGAAGGAAAGTTGGGCAATCTACTTCTGTAGTGATACTGCCTCGAAAACCCAAGGAGTGGTCACTATGAGTCAGATCCCATTCGACGGCAGTGAGTTTGGTTTTTTTACTCAACTATATGATAATTAAACAACACACACCAGAAATAAATTGTTCCAAGGATACTCATAGGGTGATCAGGGTCAACTTTGTTGATTAGTGCAGATCAAAACTTGTATCATTTGAAATTCTCTTCTTATTCTCTTCTTCTGTTTTTCATGGAAACTTCCTGCACAGTGACCCACATCCCCCTATGTCTTTGTAGTAGGAAAAGGACTTTGTGAAAATAAAGAATTTGCAGAGAACAAGACAATAATCAAAGAAAAAGCAATGTTGTAATTGTGTAAGTACAAAGCAATCAACGGGAGTCATTTTGAACTGTAATTCTGTTGTTGTTGTTATGTGCTGTAGAGTCAGACCTAACTCATAGAGACCTCTCCTTGGGTTTCTGAGGCAGTGTGACTGGAAGTAGATTGCCCAAACTTCCTTCCAAGGAGTGGCTGGTGGGTTTGATTGGCCAGCCTTCTGGTTAGCAGTTAAGTGCCTTAGGCACTACACTACCAGAGCTCTTGTTGTAATATGCCATTGAGTCTATTTCAATTCATAGCAACCACTCCTTGGGTTTTTGAGGCAGTATCACTATGGAAGTAGATTGCCCCATCTTCCTTCCAAGGAGTGGCTGGTGGGTTTGAACTGCCAGCCTTCTGGTTAGCAGTCAGATGCCTTAGGCATCACACCACCAGAGCTCCTAATAAAAGAAAATCTATGGAATGTGCATGACTTACTACTAAGAACAGAATAGAAGGTTTGCACATTTAGCTGGAATTTTATCCCAAGAGGACTATCACATCTCTCCAGTGGTCTCAGGACCACAGTTTTAGAATCCCTGCTTTAGGGGACCAGCCAACTGGCTTGGTCATGTTATGGGAGAGTGACCACATATCCAGTGAGCCCAGGACAGTGCTGGTTCTACACCTAACACTACAACATAATTAATAGCAATCTTACAAATGTGTTTCTATTTAGGCAGTATATTATATAGTAACCTGTATTAGCTATCTAACTCAAAAGCTCATTGCCATCAAGGTGATTCGACTCATAGTGACCCCTCCTTGAGTTTCCAAGGTGGTATCTCTACAGAAGTAGATTGCCCAGTTTTCCTTTTGAGAAGCAGCTGGTGGGTTTGAACCACCAGCCTTCTGGTTAGCAGTCAAATGCCTTAGGCACTATTCCACCAAAATGTCTCCCTCTTAGTTATCTAGTGCTGCTTTAACCAAAATAATAATAAAAATAATAATACCACATATGGATGGCTTTAAAAAACAGAAATTTATTCTCTCACAGTTCTGGAGGCTAAAAGACCAAAGCAGGACCTAGGTTGTGTTGATTCCTTCTGTGGTCCTCTCTCCTAGGTTCTGGTGTCTGCTGGCAATCCTTGGTGTTCCTTTGCTTGTAGACAGGTCCTCGCATGGTATCTGTCTTCTGTCTATTCCGCCCTTTTTATGAAATACCATTTAGAAGTGATTAGGGATAGGACCACTCTGCTCTGATATGACCTTATTAACATAACAACTACAAAAAAAACTAGTAGGGGTTAGGTCATCAACATAACTTGTTGGAGAGCACAATTCAAATCAAAACATCATCCTAATTATAGTGGACATTGGCTACAAATTACTTGCTTCACCCAGCTTCCATGCCTTTTCTCCAGACTTTCACTTCTTCTATATAATGAGAAGGAATTCTGAGTCAAATCATCTTGCTTGATTGGCAATAGTTTGGGCACTAAATTTTATTTACCTTCCATACCCTTGACCTTTTGTTTGAAACACAGATACCACCCCCAAAAAAAGTGTATGTTATAGAAGAAATGTAGTTTTATCAATATGACAATTTGCAGATGCTTCTAGCCTGAACTGCCTGGTTGAAGTTGTCATCCATTTGACAAAGAAAGCTTCTTTGGGAGTTCCAACCATTTCTCCCAAGATTACAAAAGATTTCTTTACACTGCTGCTAGTCTGTGAAATAGGTATACAGAATTGACTGAAGACAAAAAGATAATGTCCATCCCATTGGGTGAGATGCACCAAAAAGGGTAAAGCTATGTTGACCCAGTTTCCGCTTGTCATAGGTGAGGTAAGCTATAGGGTTAAGACTGTAACCCCAAGCACCAGACTATCTGGGATCAAATCCATAGTCTATCACTGATTAGCTGCTCACCTTAGGCCGATCACTTAATGTCTTTCAACTTGTTTCTTCATCTGCCTCATAAGCTTACTTTAATAAATTGAAAATGAAATGAGTTGGCATATGTAAGGTGCATAGGGCAGGTTTGGCACATAGAAAACACTCCAATGTTGGCCTTTGTTAGGACTACCTGAAGCCTTTTTTTGCTACCTCATAAATGTGTAAGTGAAAACTTAACAACTGCCAAATCACAGTGCAAAATTACACTTCACGTTAGTGACGGCTGTATAGTCAGTTTTGTTTTCAGTAGATCACATCAGCCACAGTAGATGCTGATGCTTATATTTCAATTTGGAATGGCTTTCTTCTAGATATCCTCTCCTGTGTGCTGAATTCTGGATGGACTGAAACAATGATTTTCGTTTCAAATCTTAAGGAAGGTGCATGTGAGAGATTCAGTTTTCCTGCCAGGTTTTATCATGAATGTGATCATTTGTTTTGTTATTATATAAAGAACCAAGAGAACGGAGCCTCAGTGAAATATAAAAAATGTAACTGAAAGAAGGGAAATGAGGAAAACAAACTGCATACTTTTTTCCTAGGTTTAATGATTGAGTCATAAAAAGTTGCTCATATCTGTGAAATAGGCATGGATAAAACATGCATCTTAAAAGAATGCAAATGTGACTCCCATTGCATGGGGAAAATAAGTTAAAAGATACTACATTGCCTTTGGAAAAAACTTACTTTGATCATATGCCAAGTGGCAAAATGAATGGATTAAATTTTAAATTGCCTATCTCTAGAAGGATATGATATGGAACATATTTAGGATTTAGCCCTTAAATTTAACATTAAACCTACTAAAAATGTCCTGATCAATTACTGACAGCCCAGCCTTAAAATGGAGGCTTCACCTCAGTCTTGAGAAGATAAGAGCACTACTTGTTTTCAGAAGTACATTTCCTACTTCTTCCAACTGCAGCACTGTATGGTATTCTAGAAATTTCCTAAATTGATCTCCAAGATGGCGAGCAGTTTGTCCTATCTGCATCAGCAGGCTCATGGCCCAGAGTTCAAAATTCAAGTGAAATGTGGTCAGTGGAATATCTTGCTAGGATAATAAATGTTGTAAGAAACATGTAAGAGTTGACCATTAAAATAATAGCATCCCAAAAGAGTTTGTTTCTGTCGAGCCTCTTCCATACTGCCGGCATCCTGCATGGTACACAACTGGTGCTCAGTAATGAAGACATGTGCAAAGTACACAGACAAAAATAATACCGTTCTTGCTCTTGAAACCCTTATGAGGATGCAGTTAACCTCACTAACTAGATACCTCTGTTATGGCAACACAGAGGAAGGTCAAAACCCCACTCAGGTTCAGGAAAGATTTCTCAGATATGACACCTAAGATGTGACTCGAGAGAGAATATGTTAGCTGAAAGGGAAAGATGTCACTGACAGGAAAAAAAAAAAAGTGAGACAGCTTGGAGATGTGGAATAGTCTGCCTTTAGGAACCTGTAAGTAGACCCACCAGCCACTCCTCAGAAAGAAGATGGGGCAATCTACTTCCATAGTGATACTGTCTTGGAAACCTAAGGAGGGGTCGCTATGAGTTGGGTCCGACTCAACGGCACATAACAACAACAACAAGAAGTAGAGGTTTGGCTGGAGTATAGGGGATAGGTTGGGCAATGGTGGGAGATAGACTAGGAAGGTTGGTAACAGTCATTGTACAAAGGATCCTTTATGCTACATTATGCCTTATCCTCAAAGCTGTAGAGAGCCACCAAAGAATTTGAAGGACAATTGGCAGGACTAGAACTTTCTGTTTTAGAAAGACCACCCTAGTTCCAGGCTTTCAGAGTTGATTTGAGGGTGCCAGACATAAGTCAGGAAAACCTGGTACGTTAATAAGGTAAGCTGCAGTGAGTCAAGGATGAAGAAAAGAGAACTGATGGGGAGAGATAGGAAAGGATGAGAGAATGCAGGGCTTGCTGACTAATGAGATGTAGAAGTAGGGCAGAGGAAAGAGACCAGGATAACATTCAGCTTCCTGGCTTGAACAACTGGTGGGAGGCCATTTGTTGAGACAAAGGGGAAGCAGATTTAGAGGCTCAACCTGCAAAGAATTTGCCTTTGGGGCCATTGAGTTTAAGGTAACGAATGGATATTCCAGGGGCCCTGGTGGTGCAGTGGCTAAGTGCTCAGCTGCTAACTGAAAGATCAGCAGTTTGAACCCATCAGCAGGTCCATGGAAGAAAGATGTGGCAGTCTACTTCCATTAAGATTTACAGCCTTAGAAACTCTATGGGGCAGTTCCACACTGTCCTATAGATTCACTATGAGGTATAATCAACAATAACAAGGGGTTTGGTTTGGGTATTGGCTATTCCAATGTAAATGTCTGGGAAACAGTTGAATGTGGGGTGTGGAACTCTGGAGATGGGTTTGTCCAAACACGAGGAAGAAATAAAGTGTATTCCATGTTCAGGGAATGAGGAGAGAGAGGAGGGAGAGGCTTAACTAATCACTTATGTATGCAGGCTTCAGATAGATTCAGTCCTGGCTAGTATCTTTTTCCTTTGTCCACTGCCTCTCTGAACCCCAAGCCCGACTGATGGTGCAGAATCTTCAAAGGGAAGAATTGAAATCAGCTACCTACTTGATTTCCCCCTGCCTTGTTGCTGCCCTAACAGAAATACCACAAGTAGATGACTTTAATTTATTGTCTTACAGTTGAGGAGGCTAGAAGTCTAAATTCAGAGTGCCAGTCATTGGGGCTGGGTAAAAGCCCCTTAACCTTGGCCTTTAGCTCTGCCTCGTGTCCAGCCTCATCAGAGCAAGCTAGAGGCTTCTTCTGACTCATGCAGCTGCTGCTGAGGCTCATGAACCTAAGATGTACAGGTAAAATGGCACAGTCCCAAGAATAGCAGGCAACACAGCAGAACACTGGTTCAAGTCCAGGGATAATCCCAAGATTGACAGGCAACATGGCAGGCCTCTGGGTCAAGTCTAGGAACTAGAGATGAAGACTTGGCCAAAAGCAGGATCCAAAATGTGGCAAAAGCTAGAGACCTTCCTCAAAGCTTCTCCACATATATTGTAAGCAAGCCACACCTTGAAAGCAACTACTTAGCTTCTCACAGCAGATTCCACCATGGAGTTATTTACACCATATCCAGTCTCATCATGGGAAATAACTACATCCAGCTGCCAAGCACTCAACACCATGGCCCAGCCAAGTTGACACATAGCCTAATTACTGCATTCTACCCCTTGTCAACTCGACACCTGTACAGATCTCCTTCATTGAGTGGCCCTATTACCCTAGTCCATCTGAGTGGCAACCTCACTCCCTTGGGCTGGCATGCCCCATTCTTCTGCCCCTTGGGCGTGGCAGCCACACTCATTACTTCTGGGAGGGGATATGGCCCCATTCCTCTGGCACTCATGTATGGCAGCCCCACATTCCAGAATTGAGTTGGTGAAGATCTGACTCTTTGAAACCTAGGAGGCTGTGACAATTCCACCCCCAGAGGCCATGGTCCTACCCTTTGAGACTGAGACAGCTTTGCTTCCTGTTTCCTTGATCTCTCAAAGAAGCCAACCTGGCCTCTGCCCTGTTCTGGCAAGTATGCTCTTCAGATCTACCAATTAGTTCCCAAAGGCAACCCACTTAGCTTTCTTGCCCCATAGGCTGGCAAGCCCATCAGTCTGTCTCATACCATTCTGTTCTACCAATTTGTGCCTGAAGGCAACCTACTCCATCAGAAAGCCTCCTGCCCAAAGGCATTCAGCTTTCTTATCCTGTGCACTGGCAAGCCTGTTGCTCTGTCTCCTGCTGGTCTCTCTGTTGGGGTTTTCAGCACAGGGATCTCAGGTCCAAAGACACATTCCACTCCTGCTTCTACATTTTAAGTATCTGTTAGGGGTCAGCATTCCACTCTCTTGGTACCAAATTCTTAGTTCTCTAGTATTGCTATAACAGAAATACCACAAGTGGATGGATTTAATTTATTTTCTTAGAGGTTAGAAGGCTAGAAGTCCAAATTCAGAGTGCTGGCTCTAGTGGCTGGATGAAGGCCCCTCGACTTTGGGCTTCAGCTCTGCCTCTTGTTCCAGGCCTCCTGGAGCAAGCTAGGAGCTTCTTCTGACTCATGTAGCTGCTGGCTACTGAGGCTGACGAATCCAAGATCAGGAGATAAAATGCCACAATCTTAAAATTGGCAGGAAACATAGCAGACCATTGGTTCAAGTCTAGGAACCAGAGATGAAGACTCAGCCAAACACAGGATCCAAAAATGTGCCAAAAGCTAGAGGCTTTCCTCAAAAGCTTTTCCACACCCTGAAGCAAGCCACACCCTGAAGACAACTATTTAGCTGCTCACAGCAGATTCCACCATGGAGGTGATTACAATCTCACATGAGGAATCCATACAGCTGCCAGGCACTCAAAATCATGACCAGCCAAGTTGACACACAACCTGAACTACCACACCTTCCTTAGAATTATTAAACATAGCACTTTGTTTTTGTCAAGGCCAATTTTAAAGCTTAGCAGCCAAGAATTCTAATTGGTAAATTTGGACTCTACCTTTTAAGTAGATGATCATATCATTAAAATCAACTTAGTATAATGAGAATTAATTTTATATAAGTTATTATGCTGGACATTCATATGATTGCTCTTTACTATCTTTAAGGATCAGATCCAGGTACAGGTACAGATATAAATATAGACAAATATGGATCTAGATATAAGGATATTTGTACAGCTAAAACTTAACAGACCAGATGTTGTTGTGTTGTTGTTATGTGCCGTCGAGTCAGCCCTGACTCATAGCGACCCCTCCTTGGGTTTCCGAGGCAGTATCACTACAGAAGTAGGATTGCCCAACCTTCCTTCCGAGGACAGACCAGATACAGACATGTAAATAAAATATTATTGATCTACCAATTTGGTTTTAGTAATAATAACGGCTCAAACAAACCAAAACGCACTGTCATCAAGTCAATTCCGACCCATAGCAGCCCTATAAAACAGAATAGAACTGATTGCTAGGGTTTCCAAGGCTGTAAATCTTTACCAAAGCAAACTACCTCACCTTTCTCCCACAGAGCAGCTGGTGGGTTCAAACAGCTGATCTTTTGGTTAGCAGTTGAATGCTAACCACTGTGCCACCAGAGTTCCTTAATAATAGCTCATATACCCTTACTGAGCACTTATTGTGTGCTCAGCACCTTGATAGGTGATTTAAAATATGAATTCACTTAGTGCTCAGGACACTCCTATAACGTATTACTATTATTATTCCCATTTTACAGATAAGAAAACGGAGGCATCAAAGGTTAAGTTGCTCAAGGTTGCACAGCTGAGACCAGGATTGTAGGTAGGATGGCTCCAGAGTTTGTGCCAGTAACCTATCCTGATTCTCATTATCTATATTAATAGATATATCAATATTTAGATGAATTTAACATGCCATTCTGTCCTCTTATGAGACTGGATAAACTGTAAAAGAGGCTGCTTTTCATCAATTACACATTCTCAATTAGAGCATGTGTCTAATCAGCGCTGATGACAGCCACAGACGTTCTTGCAGATAAATGATTAGAAAAGAGCAGTTGATGCCCCAGAGGAGGATGAAGCTATCATTAACCCTCAGGAAATGCCCTGAACCAAGGCAGCCATTGATACTGTAAACTGAAATATAGCAGCTGTAAAAAGACTGTCAGTTCCTTCCTTTACATAAAAAGTATTTACAACCGTGCTGATCCATCCAGTGTTGTGGCATGCAACAAATCTCTGTGCTTACAACCACAGTCTCAGCTCAGAAGTCTCGAGTTTGCCTGGTCTACTGTCCTCTCCACTGCAGTGTGTGTGGGAGAATATCTCCCCTTTCCTCCCTAGGTTTTCAGAGACCCCATCAGGAGCTCACAAGTGTCTGAGGCAGGCAGGGGGGCAGGGGGACAGGCAGGCATCTGCAAATTGTGTCTTGCTTGGCTTGGCCACCAGGCTTCATACCCTGAGCACTCTTGGTGGAAGCAGGGTGACCCACAAGATAAGCCTTGGGTCCAGGTAATGGGAGGGTCTCTCACAGCTGAAGGGTGGGCAGTCACTGAACAGTCAGACCACAAGGGACAGAGCACTCAAATAGCCACCTGGTCCACTCAATTAATACTTGCCAGCTCTTGTTGGACAACTGCCAGAACAGGTCCTAAGCAACACCATACTTTCCCCTCCTCCTCAACCCTGCATCTCAGGTATTTATAAAATAGGTTTAAGTAAGGCAGAGTCATACTCTTACGTCTAGTATATGATGCATAGACTGAATATTTCCAGATTCAAGTTTCTTAGCTCTCAGCCTACTGATTAAAACTTTTAAACAAATGATCCTCACCAGGTACTGTGCTTGTTTTAGCTCTTCTGATAAAAACCTGGACTTCCACCTCCTTTGTGTTGACACAGTATGCGTATCACTCTCATGACGTATCTACCAGGAAGCTAATGAAGCTTCAGCTTCAGTACTCTTATTTGCGTTGGCCTCTGCCAAGGCCCTCATCGTAGTTTTTGGTAAAACTTGCAAAAGTGATTTCTTACGATGATCTTTTTGTTCATTCTAAAAAAAAAAAAAAAAAAAGCCACATCTGTACCTAATTTTTTGTTTTTCTTTTAAGAAGAATCCTCAAACTATAAGATCATCAGGTTCCACAGTACCTGGATTCACTCCATACAAAAATGATCATTCTGATTTGTAGTTCCTGTGCATTTTCTTGGTTTTGCATGATTTTGTTGTCTTTTGTTTTTCCCAACTTCTACTTGCATGGATGATGGCTCGCTGGAACCAAAGAAATGGAGACTTCCTTAATTAAGTAAAGAGGGAGTCCCTGGGTGGTGTAAACAGTTAATGCTCTTGGCTACTAACTGAAAGCTTGGAGATTCAAGTCACCCAGAGGTGCCTTGGAAGAAAGGCCTGGTGATCTACTCCTGAAAACTCAGCCATTGAAAACCCTGTGGAGCACAGTTCAGCGCTGACACACATGGGGTCACCATGAGTCAGAGTCAGCTTGGCGGCATCCAGTTTTGTTAACTAAAGAGAACTAAAAATGTACTCTGGGATAAGTCATCTATCCACAGTGAATGTTAGGGCTGCTACTGAGGATGAAAGAAAGCAATCAAGCACAAACCAGGAAAGTACTGGGCTAAGAAAAATATGTTCAATCCATGAAGTATTAGGACAATGCAGCAGCTTTTAGAGCATGGGGCTAAGATTGAGATCTCAGTGTCTCACACAGACTCCAGAGAGATTGGATAAAAGGCTTTGTACCTTGACCAGTGAGTTATCTTTTCTAGAAGCTGTATGTGACAGAGTATTTCCACTTCTTTCATCAGTAAAGAACGTTGGGGTTCTCATTTTCATACATTTTTAAAATTTATTTATGTAAAATCAGGAACATAAATGGAGCTAAGCATGATTTAATACAAGTCAGTCTAGCCTAACAAATCCCAATAGGTTAAAATCCAGATGTAAAAATACACACCTGAGGGTCTGTGTAAGAAGTCTACATTATAGATTTAGAAAACCAGTCCTTTGGACAGGAGGCCCTCCTGAGCAGCCTATAAAATTCATATGATCTTTAAACATGGTTTGCATATGCGCCATCTGTGGTGTCCACTGAGAAGTGATAAACCTAAATGAATTTATTCCTCAGTAGTTTTTAGGTGGCATAGTGGGTAAGGCATTTGGCTGATAACCAGAAGGTCGGTGGTTCAAATCCACCAGCTGCTCCGTGGGAGGAAAATGAGACAATCTACTTCCTTAAAGATTTTCAGCTTTGGAAACCCAATGGGAATTGCCATGAGGATTGACTTGATAGCAGTAGGTTTGATTTGGTTGGGTTTATTCTCTGACAGATGAAAGAATTATGATTTTGAGAGATGGTAAATTTCTTATTGAGATAATTTATACTCATAAATACATCATAAGTGTGAAAAATAAAAAATACATAGTTGGAGAAATAAGAGCTATGACACAAATAAACAAATGCACACCTATGTCCCTCTCATCATTATTCACAATAGCAAAAAGATGGAAACAACCTAAATGTCCTTCAGTAGATTATGGTGGTTATGTTTGTGTGTCAGCTTAGCTGGGCCTGGTTGAGTGGCTGGGCAGCTAGTGGTAGTTATTCCCCATGGTGAGACTGGCAGTCTACTCCACGGTGGAATCTACTGTGAGCAGCTGAGTAGCTGCCTTAGGGAATGCAGTCTGCTTCCTGTATATAAGCAGAAGTCTTGGAGAATGGTCTTGGTTGAGTGGCTGGGCAGCTGGTGGTAGTTATTCCCCATGGTGAGACTGGCAATCATCTCCATGATGGGATCTACCACAAGCAACTGAGTAGCTGCTTTGGGTATATGGTCTGCTTCCCATATATAAGAAACAGCTTTGGGAATGGTCTCTAGCTTATGGCATGCATGGACCCTGCATGTAGCCATGTCATTGCTCAACTGCCTGCCATGCTCTGCTGACCTTGGGACTTAAAATGGACTTGAATTAATGAGCTGTTGTGTGGTTTGGTAACATCAGGACTGTGCCTTTTTACTTGCCAACCTTGGGCTTGGCAGCCTCAGCAGCCTGCAGCTGTCTGAGTGAATAAAAACCTTTAGTTCCAATTGGCCAGGAGCTGGAGGCAGAGCTGAAGCCCAAGGTTGAGGGGTTTTCACCTAGCCCCTAGAGCTTAGCACTTCGAACTTGGACTTAAAGCCTCCAAATTGTAAGAATAAACTCCTATTTGTTTAAGCCATCCCATTTGTGGTATATTCTTGTCAGGTCTCCAGAACATGGATGAATGGATAAACAAACTGTGGAACATACATACAATAGGATACTATGCAATGAGAAAGAATACTTATGAATCAACAAAACATCTCACAAATGGATGAATCTGGAAAACACTATGCTGAGTGAAATAAGTCAATGACAAAAGGGCAAATATTGTATAATTCCACTATTATAAAAAGTCAAGAATAGGTTTGCACTCAGAAATAAACATTCTTTGATGGTTATCAGGGTTCAGAGAGGAGGGAGGGAAAGTCACTAGATAGTACACAAGTGTTAATTATGGTAAAGGGAAAGGCAATACACAGTATGAGGGCAATCAGCACAACGTGACCAAGGTAAAAGAAGACAATGAGAAGTATGCAAGTTAAAGGGCAACTGCAGTATATGCTATAACAAACAATCCTGCAACAATAGTAATAGCAAGCAATAACTTGTGCATAAATACATAGGTAAATATGAATGATAAATAGGTGAGGGAGGTTGTGTGGGAGTATACTCACATACATATGTAGGTATGGTTGAGGAAATTTCTGTATACATATTTGTAAATGCCACATGCATATATACGTATATGACAGAGCACAGAGGGGACACAGTTATATAAACTACTTAGTCATTGGGATTGAATTCCTAGACTAGGGACCATAGTCTCAGGAAACATCTAAATTATTTAAAAAAAAAAAAAAATGACTGGACTTACTGGTCTGAAAGAGACTGGAGGAACCCTTGAGATACTGCCCTTAGACAACCTTCTAACTTGAAACTCCCATAGGCCACCTTTCAGCCAAATAATAGTTGGGCTTATAAAGTAAACAGTAAGACCTATGAAGAATGTGCTCCTTAGAACAATCAACTATATGAAATCCAAAGGGCATTATTTTCCCAAACCAAAGATAAGAAGGCAGGGAGGCCCAGGGAAACCAGATGAATGGAAATGGGGAAACCAAGGAGGAAACGGGGAGAGTGGTGACACGTTTTGGGGGTTGCAACCAATGTCACAAAACAATTTTTGGATGAACTATTGATTGGAAAACTAAGGCACAATAAAATGTTTCCCAAAAAAATACAGGGATAAAAAAAAAAAAAAAAGCAGAGAACAGGTTTACTGGCCCGAGGGAGCCTGGTGGAACCACTGAGACTATGGCCCCTAGATGCCCTTCAGGTCTGAAACTGAACACACACCTGTAGCTTCCAGCCAAGCAGTAGACAGGCATATTAGTTGAGCATTTATCTGAGGCAGATACACTCCTTGGAGAGAACAAGCAAAAGAGAAAGAAGGGCTGCTCAGGCACAGGGAGACAGCTCAGGGGGTAGGAGTGCATGGAGGGATGGTCACAGGGAAACGGTACTTATTGGGAGGAAGTGGGAGAGGAGATGTTGCATTGTGCTAAATTGTGGTCAATGTCATGAGACAAAGTGTATGTGATTTGCTGTATGGAAAGTGTATGTGCTCTGTAAATTTTCATCCAAATCACAATAAAAATAAAAATTTTTAAAAAATACAGGGATACAGAAAGTCATTTGCAATGCAAATAAAGCCTTCTCTCGCAGCTATGTCTTCAAGGACAGCACTGTTCTTCTAGATTAAGATAGGAAGCTGATTTTCTTGATCTTACTGTTGGGACATTTTACTCATTTGCTTAATGTCAATGATATTTATGTAGTATAATTAACACAGGGCCTTAGTGAGGGTCCAATGAAATATAATCAAAGTTACTGTTCTCTGCAATATGCTTAGTTTAGAGTTAAATTGAGGGAAAAGGTGAAGATGAATTACTGTAATATTTTACTAAATATCTTGGGTTTTTGCATCAACCAATCAACTAGGATATGTTAGGTACTTACTTAGTGCTGAAGATGCTATTCAAGGCTATAGTTTTTTAAAAAATAACACTTGCCTACAGTGATCGGAGCCTGCAATGAATCGTCTGCTGCTTGGTTCTGGTAACTGCTGAGGACAGTATTCTTCATATTGCATTAACCTCCATATGAGGACCCTGGACAGATCCTTCTACCTGGTTTAACATCAGGCTCATCTTTACACTATAAAAAACCAAACCAGCTGCTGTCTAGTTGATTCCAGGTCATGACGACACTATGTTGTTGTTGTTAGTCAAGGAGAGTCCAACTCATAGTGACCCCTTGTGACAGAGTAGAACTGCCCCATAGGTTTTCTGGATTGTAATCTTTACAGAAGCAGATCTCCAAGTCTTTCTCCATGGAGCAGCTAGATGGGTTGGAGTGCCAGCCATTGAGTTAGCAATTGAATATCTAACCATTCACACTCCAAGGCGACCCTGTAGATCCTGTGAATTTCAAGATTGATGGGGGTTACTTTATCATGTTAGCTTTGAGAAAGATTACAGGCAATTTTGGGGGGCCCACTCATGGCAACTGTTCAAGACCCTCTGAGAAGCTTTTCTGTTTTTTTGAGCAGATCTCCTTCTTGGCTCTAGTTTATCTTTATCTCCTTGTTTTCTTCTTTTTTCTCTACTTATGTTTTATTTTATTTTCTATCTTATATGACCCTATAGCTACATTTGAATATTCTGTTTTTGAAAGAAGGTATGGAACACAAATAACAAACAAATTATGACAACAGAGATGAAGTATGGAAATTGAAGGAAAATGGCAGTGAGCTTCTGCAAGTAAAAAACAATAAATGTTTCCATTTGCAGAAATACAAATGTACTTCTCTCTGCACTTGCCAAACTAATCAAGAAAAGCAAATATACTTAAGAGTGTTGTTGTTGTGGTTATGTGCTGTTGAGTCGGACCCGACTCATAGCAACCCCTCCTTGGGTTTCTGAGGCAGTATCACTATGGAAATAGATTGCCAGTTTAAAATCCCAAATGATGGTATTTGAAACCATGTTTTATTTCAAATACAGCATATGGTAGATCTGGATCTGTACTCTTCTCTGGCAAACCCACTTTCACAGTTTTCGAGAGTACTCTCTAAAAGGTCTTTAGGGGTACCTTGCCATTCTTGCTATATAAAAAACAGAACTGGCAAAAGTTGATGGGGGTACAATATCAAAATACATTTTGAATCCTAAACACCCCAGACCTATGTGGCCTTACACATCTCACCAGATGGCCCCCCCAAACAAGTTGCTTTTCAGTTGATTCTGCCTTGTAGCAACAAGCAAACCACCACAGTATGACAAAATGACAGATGGGTGGTGGAAATAAATGTTAACTGTTTGTTGTTATTATCATTTTAGAACTTAGGCCCTCATTGTTCCTATGAAAACCCTGGTCCCTGAGCGCTGAACCATGCCCCATGTTTAGTGCAAGACCTTCTTTTGCTTGTTAGCCTGCACACAAAACAAGAATTATCGGAGGTGTACGTCACTTGCCTACTCCAGTTTGGTGGTAGCAGCTGCCTGGATGCCTCTGTTGAAGATCAGTGGAGAAAACAACTGTAGTAAGTTACTGATGCTAACCAGAAGGCTGGCAGTTCAAACCCACTAGCCACTCCTCGGAAGGAAGATGGGGCAATCTACTTCCTAGTTACTGCTTCAGAAACCCAAGGGGGGGGTCGCTATGAGTCAGGTCCGACTCGGCGGCACATAACAACAACAACATTGATCTGGCAAAGTCTCAAAACTGAGGCAGGGGATGGCCAATGTATTGTCACCCCTTCCCAAAGCCCAAAGCCTAGACTCCTTGGTTTCCTTTCTCCTAATTTACACAGCTCTGATATACTGAGGTATGAGGCATAAAAAAAGGAAATATAAAATGAAAATCAAGGAATTAGACTCAAAGGACAAAACAGCAGCATCCTCAAAGGTTAGACGTAATTGCCTACCATTAGGCCTTAGATAGGAGTGGAAAGGTGGAACTCCCAAACTGGAAATGGAAAAATATACTGGCCACAAAGAAGATCCAAGGATTTTTGTCCTGAAAAAAATATAATATGCTACATAGAAACAAAAGCTTTTAACCTCTTACATTCTCCTATTCCTGACAACTCCCCAAATCAAGCCAGCACCTACAATTTGAGCAGCTGAGAGTACTCATTGTGAGGAAACAGAAAGCATTTTATTCACCAGAATTCCTCCTCCCAACACTCTATTGTTGAGAAAAATTGAGAAAGAATTCCTTCATGAGTCCCCTTGGAGTGGTAGGTAAGTCCCCAAGTCTGGGAGTTGGCTAATCTTAAGAGTTAAGAAATGAAAAAAGGGAAAAAAAAGCTGGCCTGTGTAAGACAAGGAAAGAATTGTGCTTTGTTCTTGATAAGGAAAGAAGAATGAGAAGAGAGTGTCTCATATCTACAGAAAAGTCATGAACTAGAGGGAAAAAAAAAAAAAGGCAAGCTTAATTTAAGTATATTCTTTGAGGTCTGGAATGTATTGGTATATTATAAAACAAAAAGAGAGTATAGACACA
Organism: Orycteropus afer afer; assembly: GCF_000298275.1. Classification (NCBI taxonomy): domain Eukaryota; kingdom Metazoa; phylum Chordata; class Mammalia; order Tubulidentata; family Orycteropodidae; genus Orycteropus; species Orycteropus afer. The sequence goes on from NW_006921621.1 coordinate 11,093,687, forward strand.
AGAGTCCAAAGGGGAGGAACTATGGTGGGTCATGCCCTCAGGGAGGATTATGCCATAGAATGGAGGGTCTGAGACAAGTCCATCTGGATGCCAAGAAGCAGGAAGACCTTCCCTGACTTCTGAGTTATTCTTCCTTTGCAGCCTTAGAGGTCACTGTTTTTACAAGCCTACTTCATACTATTGAATCTCTTTGATGAGGTCAAACTTAAGCCCCAGGTTACTTTATTGGTGGTAACTTGAGTAAGGGTGGGACTTGAGTCACACCCTCTTTTAAAGCTGTGACTGAAGATACAAATCCTTCCCATTAATACATAGAAATTAGAATTTACAACTCTAAAAAAAAAAAAACAACTCACTGCCATTGAGGATCCTACTCATAACAACCCCTTCTTGGGTTTCCGAGATGGTATCACTCTGGTATCCCAACTTGACAATCACTATGGAAGTAGATTGCCCAGTCTTCCTTCTGAGGAGTGGCTGGTGGGTTTGAACTGCCAGCCTTCTGGTTAGCAGTCAAATGCCTTAGCCACTACTAGAGGATAATTACATCAGATCACAAAATGTAGGACATTTATACAGTACTGGGTATCATGGACCAGCCAAGTTGACACACATTTTTTAGGGATACAATTTAATCCATGACCCATTCCTTACTCTTAGTAAAGCACTTATTTCTTCCTCTCCATCTAGCAATGTAATTCGTTATAGAGATGAAAGTGTCTCTGTAGTGAGGGTCAGAAGGACTTTGGCTACGTCTTGGCGCTGCTGTTAACTACTCAAGTTATCATGAGCAAGTCTTTATTTCTCTAGGCCCCAGGGTCCTGATTTGTAAAATAATAGGGGTAAGAAGTGAAAAGGAAATGGAACGCATAAAGATTGATATCCTCGGCATTAGTGAGCTGAAATGGACTGGTTTTGGCCATTTTGAATCAGACAACCATATGATCTACTA
>NW_006921621.1:11097058-11104622 GCF_000298275.1 Orycteropus afer afer
TATAGCAGGGATTGTGGGGCTGGTGTGGGATCGGGCAGTGTTTCGTTCTGCTGTGCATGGGGTCGCTATGAGTCGGAAACGACTCAACAGCACTTAACTACAACAACAAAGAAGTGAAAAATTGAGTTAATCATGTGGTAGGCACATTCCAAGTCAACATTTTATGAATCTTGCAGAAGTAATCTTTCATGCATCTCCACTCCTACTTGTGCTGACTCTTAAGACAAAATACTTTTCATTGTGAAAATAAAAGAATCGAATTTTCTTTATAGAAGCTATTTCCTTAGTGGAAATTTCCCCATTTAGAATACATAGTAGCTTAACAAGCACTGGGTTTGTTATTTATAATAAGGTTTTTTGTTTTGTTTTGTTTTTTAAGGCTAAGAGGAACCAGACAGATGGTGTTTATATATACATATTATAAAATTATACCTAACAGGTTTCCCCGCTATCCGAAAGTAGAGCATTCCTTTGAAATTTTCCATAAGCTGAAATGGCATAAAGGAAAGAAATAGTTACCAATATAGTTTATATGGGAAAAATATTTGAGTGCTCCTAGACCCAGAGAAGGAGCTCTGGTGGTGTAGTGGTCAAAGCATTCTGCTGCTAACCAAAAGGTCAGCAGTTCAAACCCGTCAGTGGCTCCATAGAAGAAATATGAGGCTATCTATTTCCATAAAGATTTACAGCCTTGGAAACCCTATGGGGCAGTTCTATTCTTCCTTATAGTGCCACTATGAATAAGAATCAACTTGATGGCAGTGAGTTATAGTGTTCACAGATATTGTTTAAAGCTATGGGGCAGCTTGGTACTGAGATGCTAAGTGCAGTTCCTGAGGAAGGAGCTTGGTGACACCACTCTCACTGCTCAGGGTGCCCGCTGCCTCTTTAACAGCTCACTGCAAAATGAACGCTGAATGCTAGTTTTGCTTTTCACCTCTTTTTGTAAAAGTGAAAATCCTCTTTGGTTTTCTTTCGTCTAACAGTTAATGAACACAAATACTAATCTAGATCTTTCATAAAAGCCAAGTGGCATAAAGCAAACTTTCAAAAAGTGGGGGATACCTGTGTATATATGTGTCTGTCTATCATTTCTCTCATTTTCCTTTTAGATCTTTGTCAGTCTTCTGGGTGTTTTCTTATTTGTGTCTATATCTATCTTTTGTTAGATTGTTAGATCACTGAGAGTACGAACCAAGTGATACTCATCTCTGCATCCTCCTAAAACCTAGAGACTGTGCTTTGTATAAAGCATTTACTCAGTTGAGTTGAAATTGTGTATTGAATCAAAACTTTAAATTATTGCTTTGTATTGAAATAGGCCCAGCTACACTTCAAGAATAAAATAAACCCAAATCTCAGTGGTTTCATGCAACAGAGGGTCTTTCATTGCTAAGACAAAGGGCTGAGAGATGAAGAAAAAAAAAAAAAAGAAAGAAACAAAAAAAATTGTCTTGCATAAGACAATGTCTTGCATAAGACAATTATGTTCTGCTCTTGATAGGGAAAGAGGAATAAGAAGAGAGTCTCTCAAATCTCCAGAAAGGTGATGAAACTAAAAAAGAAAAAAAAAAAAAGCAAGCTAGATTTGAGTATATTCTTTTGGTTCTGGAATGAATTTTTATACTGTAACAAAGAAAGATCAGCTGTAGAGTAGAGAAAGGTATTTCTGCTTCACACAGACACTCGGGGACACAGGTTGAGGATTCTCCTGCTTCTTAACAGCTGTATCGTCTGGAACAATGGCCTCTCCAGCTGACACATCAGACAGAGACAGACCAGACATTTTACTCAGGGTCGTTTTCCTGCCTTCAAAGTACAGTTCTTGACCAGAGCTAACACATTGCTACCTGACCGGAAGGGTTTAGGTAGTATGAGCTTCCGTATCCCTAAGAAAGAAAAGTATCCTTAAGATTGATAATCACTAATAAGGTCTACCACAGGCTTTAATCGGTGGCTCTAATATTTTGAAAGTAATTGACCCCTGTGAGAATCTGTGAAAACTAAGCTAGCTCTCCCCAGGGTAAAAACAAAAAGTATCCACACAGATAAATAGATACACTCAATATTTTGCATAATTTCCATGGTTTTATGCACTGTGAACCCCATTCATTGGTCCTATATGGTTCCCTGGGCCCAGATTCTAAATCTTCAGAGTGAGTCCACAGGTATTTTACTAAGTGGCAACAGACCCAGATGGGGGAAAAAGAAAAATCATTCTTCTACAGAAAAATTCTGTATTCTTTCTTACATTTATGTTATGAGCAACCTGTTTGTTTAATTAGTTACACAAGCCGTGTTTCAGGAAGGACTGAAAGCAGGATTATTTGTTTTTGTCAGATCTGGCAGTGTGCAAGGTGCATGACCAATGGATTTTCCTCTTGTGTTTGTTTTTATTAGGAGAAATTTGAGGGACTATTCCGAACTTATGATGACTGCGTGACGTTCCAGCTATTTAAGAGTTTCAGACGTGTCCGAATAAACTTCAGCAATCCTAAATCCGCAGCCCGAGCCAGGATAGAGCTTCATGAAACCCAGTTCAGAGGGAAAAAATTAAAGCTTTACTTTGCACAGGTAAGAGAATTCTTTACCAAAGTTAATCCTTTTGCCCTATATTTTCTTTTGCCATTTTCAATAGAAAAGGAGACATTTCTATTTTCAGATGGGTTTATAGTCTATACTTAGTTCATTGAGAAATAGACCCATATTATGTTTCCCAGGCAGGGACACCATTATGATTTTAAAGCAGACCCTAATGGCTGGCAGCCTGGGCTCTAACCTGGGCAAATTACATAACCTCACTGAGGCTCAGTTTCCCCATCTGTGCAATGGGGATGATGATAGTACATAGCCCATAGAGTTGTTTGAGGATCAAATAAATTGAAAAAAAAAAAAAAAACTCCCTGCTGTCAAATCAGATCTGACTCATAGTGACCCCCCCCCCCTTGGATTTCCAAGGCAGTATCACTACAGAAGTAGATTGCCCAACCTTCCTTCCGAGGAGTGGCTGGTGGGTTTGAATCACTAGCCTTCTGGTTAGCAGTCAAATGCCTTAGGCACTATGCCATCAGAGCTCCTATAAAATAAATTAGCATATTTTAAAGTGCCTTGCATTCAGTAAGTACACAACGCTAGAGCTCTAGTAAGAATGATCTAATCGCAACTGCTCCTAACTTTGCAGCAGGGTTATAATTAAAGCTTAAATTACATGGCAATATTAGTGGACTGTATAACCTTTCCATTGATTCATAGTCATGGAAAAGATTATTAATATATGTAAATTAATTTCATGTTTTCACTCAAAAATAAATTCTGGCTACTCAAAAAAAAAAAAAAAAATGGTGGTTAATTCTTGGCAGTGCCTGTGATATTCACCAAAAACCTAAACCAAACCCACTGCCATTGAGTCAGTTCTCACTCATAGCAACCCCAATTGGGTTTCCAAGGCTGTAAATTTTTATGGCAGTACATTGCGTCATCTTTCCCCAATGGAGCAGCTCGTGGATTTGAACCACTGACCTTCTGGTTAGCAGCTAAATGCCTTACCCATCAGTGTTCGTGTGTTCCATCAGTGTCTTTCACCCTTTCAGTGCATACCTTAATCCATCTCTTATTGGTCCATAGATATTATTTCTACTTTTGAATTCTACAGAGATGATACAATAAGAACAAAGACTTTGGCCTCAGACCCACGTTCAAATACCATGAATGCTACTAAGTCATGTGATTTGAACAAACTTCAGTATCCTCATCTGGCCCAGCAGTTTCACTCCATAGTATATACCCAGGAGCTCTGGTAGTGTAGTGCCTAAGGCATTTGACTGCTAACCAGAAGGCTGGTTGTTCAAACCCAACAGTCACTACTCGGAAGAAAGGTCAGGCAATCTACTTCCGTAGTGATACGCCTCGGAAACCCAAGGAGGAGTCGCTATGAATCGGATCTAACTCCATGGCAATGGGTGGGTATATATACCCAAAAGAATTGAAAATATTTACTTCAGTGAAAACTTATATACCATGTTCATAGCAGCACTATTCACAATAGCCAAAAAGCAGAAACAATCTAAACATGCTCATACAATGGAATATTATTCAGCCATAAAGAGGAATGAAGTACTGATACATGCTGCAGTATGTTTGAACCTTCAAAACAGTATGCTAAGTGAAAGAAGGCTAAAGTAAAATGTCACATTGTAGAATTCTGTTTATATCAAATATCTAGATTGGGTAAATCCATAGAAACAGAAGACAGACTGGTGGCTGCCAGGGGCTAGGCTGGGAGATAAGAAATGGGGAATGATTGTTTAATGAGTAGAGGGTTTCTTTTGGGAGTGATGAAAATGTTTTAGATCTAGATGTAGGCAACAGTAAACTACATTGCAAATATACTAAATGCCACTGAATTGCTCACGTTAAAATGGTTAATTTTATGTTATTTGAATTTCACCTCAAAAAGAAAAAAAAAAAAAAACCACCTGGTATATTTGTGGTAGGCAGTGGTTCTCAAAATGTGGTCTGAGGACCAGCGGCATCAGCACCACCTAGGAATTTGTTAGAAGTGCAAATTCACGGACCTAACCCCAGATCTGCTGAATCAAATTCTAGGGGTGAGTCCTAATAATCTGTGTTTTAGGAAGTCCTCCAGGTGATTCTGATTCACACGAAAGGTTGAGAACCTCTGTTTTAAGGATAAAATAAGGTCATTGGGCACATGGTCTTCGGTTAGTTGGTATTACTATAGCTTGGTCCACTGGTTCATTTTTACAGACTGAAAATGAGAGAGAGTCCCCATCTTAGTGTACCGATATGGGACATCTGAAACCACAATGAATCATGTGTCTTCATTCCTACTCTGTTTGAAAGGTTCAGACTCCAGAGACGGATGGAGATAAACTGCATTTGGCTCCACCACAGCCCTCCAAACAGTTTCTCATCTCACCCCCTGCGTCTCCTCCCGTTGGCTGGCAGCCCATCAGTGATGCCACGCCAGTCCTCAACTATGACCTCCTCTATGCCGTGGCCAAACTAGGACCAGGTAAGCTCTGTGGCCCTTTTTAAAGTAAACATTTATCAGCAACCTAGAAAAATCAAACAGGAGTAACAACCTTGAAATCCCAGGTTTGTGGTAACATCTTAATTTCTGATGCATTTACTGCCATATGTGGACCAGGCAAGGGAACGGTGAATGACAATGCAGCAGCAGACTTTACACCTGTTTAAAAGCAATTTGGGAACCTGTACAAAAATGATGTCAGTTCACATGACTTCTGGATCGCAAGGCAGATATTTTAAGATCTGAATGTGATACCTCATTCTTACAGGATTTGTCTCTGAACCACAAGGAAGGTGTTTTCTTAAAGCTGGTGAAATGAGCTCTACCAAGTGGCAGGAGGCTTCTACAGCACAAACCTGTTTGGCTGCTGCTGCAGGTGTTAGTACATACCCCAGAACCTTCTGCTACAAGGCAATCAGCCTGCCAGTCAAACTGAAGCCTCTAGCTTTCCAAAAAGTCAGTCACAATAGCCTTTAACTTTAGGAAAATCTTGTGGTCAGTTCATTCTGATATTGGTATATGTAGCTGATTTATTCATTTCCACTGCAGTATAGTTTTCCTTTATATGAATAGACCATTCTTTATTCATCCATTCTTCTCTTTAAATTATCATTTAAATTGCTTCCAGTTTTTTGCTATTACAAAATCCCCAAGGATTTTGATTTAATTGATCTAGGATATAGTCCAGGCATTAGTATTGGTAAAATGCTCCTAAAGTGATTCTAATGTTCAGATGAGTTTGAGGACTATTGATAACCAAGTGCCAAGAGTAATAAACTTGTCATTTCTTACCAGTATTTCTTAGTATGTTAAGGAAAATGTTTTCATTAGAATCACTCACCCCAGAAATCTGCAGTTTCAGTAACCAATGTTGTGTGTGGATTCTAAGGAGCTCTGGTGGTGGGATGGTTAAAGCATCTGGCTGCTAACCAAAAAGTTGGTAGTTTGAACTCACCAGCTGCTTCATAGGAGAAGGATGGGGTAGTCTGCCATACAGCCTTGGAAACCCTATGGGGCAGCTCTTTTTTGTCCTATAGGGTCGCTATGAGTCAGAATCGACTCGATAGTAGTGGGATTTGTTTGGAATATTGATTCTTACATTTATTGAAATTTGAGAACCCTGAGAGCTAGAGTAACCACTTGTCCTATTTTGCCCAGCACTGGGGATCCCTGGATGAGGGACTTCCTGTGCTACAATGGAGAAATTCACAGACAAACCAGAATAAGCTGATCGCAGTACTGGGCACTCAGATTAGGATGAGGTTGATTTGATTAATAAGCACTTCCTGAAAAAGAATTAGTGCTCGTCATGTAGTGCAGGGCACTGTGGCCTGCAAGTTAAATTACAGCACTCTCAAGAGCAAACTCCTTGGGAGTTTCTTTGTAATCACAATCAAGTCACTCAGCATCTTGAGGCCTTTAAAATGGCCATCGATTTACCCTCAAAGAGGGTAAATTTGTGAGAAGCAGTGGGTGTCTAACTAAGATTATATTGAAAGAAGCAATATAATTAGGGAGATTCCTTGTGAAATGTAATTTTCTTGGAAGTCTGGTTCACATGCAGGAATTCTGAGTTTATACACTCCCCATTCAGAGAGAGCCATGTTTGTGATAGAGGAGGGTATGCTCAAACATGTATAGTGTACAAAGTAAGTTGAGTCAATTCAAGTCAAGCCTTTTGAAGCCATTTCCCACAGGGACTCAGGAAACACTATACAATCAGGTATGCACAAGCCACCTAAATGGACTGAAGAGAGCCAAGGTCCTTTGATCTGCCAGTTTGACACCTATTAAAAAAAAAAAAAAAAAACCAGACTCACTGCCATTGAGTTGACTCCAACTCATAGCAGCCCCCTAAATCTTTATAGAAGTAGATTGCCCAGTCTTCCTTCAGCAGAGTGGCTGGTGGGTTTGAACCACCAACCTTCTCGTTAGCAGTCAAATCGCTTAGGCACTACACCACCTTATGCACAGATATTAATGAGAATACATTTGAAAACCTTGTAGAGTTCTTTTGAATGCGAGCAAACGGAGGTCTTCATAGAATCACTAAGGTCTAATCTAGAAGACCTAGGAGTCATCTGGCTAACCTGCATTTTACAGGAGGGAAAACCAAGGTCCAGAGATGGAAAAATGACTTGCCAATGACATAAAAATGACTTGCAAGTGACAGAGCTGGGGCTTTGAATGCACTCTGTCCTTCCTAATTTCTCTCTTTATATGGAAGCCCACATTTAGTCAGACTTTCTTGACCATCAGACTTGAGTGGGTTTCTGGTCTACTCAGCTTGGAATCAGTAATCTGGTAAATTCTTATCTTTTTGTTTTTTTATCCAGTATGTTAAAGATTAATTTATAGTCAATGTTTACTATATTTGATACAAAGAGAAAAACTAAACAAAACCAAACTTATTGCCATTGAGTCGAATCTGATGCATAGCAAACGCTCCTTGGGTTTCCAAGGCAGTATCACTACAGAAATAGACTGCCCAACCTGCCTTCTGAGGAGTGG
>NW_006921621.1:11104957-11144354 GCF_000298275.1 Orycteropus afer afer
AGTATCTCTACAGAAGTAGATTGCCCAGTCTTCCTTCTGAGGAGTGGCTGGTGGCTTTGAACTACCAGCCGTTTGGTTAGCACTCAAATGCCTTAGGCAAGTGGGGTTCCTTTCGGTGTTGTGAGTATATTATCAACAATATTACAAATATATCCCTTTACCTTAATTGTGTGCTGACATAAGGATCAACTTCACCCATGACCTTCACCTGTTATAACAATGGCTATACTGTCTGCCGTTTATGAAGTGCCCTCCAATGTGATCATCAAGGGGTAAGAACTATTATTGTCCCCATTCGACAGATCAGTAAACTGAGCTGAAGAGAGGTAGATGAACTTCCCAAAGTAACACACCTGGTTGGTGGCAGAGGCAATTTCAAAACCTGGACCTTCTTACTTAAGGGAGTGAATTTGACCACTTTGCCAGATGGTCTTCTACCAAGGATAAAACCAAAATTAAATCAGTTGCTGTCACGTTGACTCAGACACAGAGTGACCCCATGTGTGTCAAAGTAGAGCTGTGCTTTGCAGGGTTTTCGATGACTGGTTTTTTGGAAGTAGATCACCAGGCCTTTCTTCCAAGATGCCTCTGGGTGGACCCGAACCTCTAACCTTTTGTTTAGCAGCTGAACATGTTAATGTTTGCACCACTGACTACCTCTGCTGACTAGGCCTACCATGCTCTGACCTCAGCAAGACATTTTTCCCAACCCTGACTTGACAAATACCTAACTGCATTCTAAGCTTCCAGAAAACCTAACTCAGTGCCTGCTGAGTGTGCAAATGAACACCTGTGCTCTGTGTGTGCAAGAAAAAATATTAAAAGTGTCCTGTTTTACACTGATACCAAGTCCCATGGAACAGCTGCAATTTGGATGTATTTTCTGGACTGTCTTTCTCCCCATTCCTTGCCAGCAATTTGAGCCTGTTTCTCTTTATTTGCTTACCCATTTGTGCCTTTCCTGTGTCCTTGAAGTTCCCTCACCCCATACAGATGAATGATCTGTATTGAACAATTGAGTTGAAAATATCACAGAGGTCATATCCAAGAGCTGGGCCTTGTATAATTGTTTTAGCTGCAACAATGAAGGAGCAGGAAGCACACCCTGTATTCTCCACACCCCTATCTTTGCCCCTGCCCTTAGCCAGCTACCAAGACAAAAAGTTGCACCTTTGGACTTCTCATGGCACTTTGAATGAATGATCTCTTCTCCTTATGGCCACGTTCTATTGTTCAACTTCCTATTTTCCCTAGTTTTGAGGAGAGAATGTATGTTTTATTCAGTTTAGTATCTCTAGTACCCGATAGCACCTGGCACATGATAGATGCACAATAAATATTGGATGGATTAACAGATGCATAAATGAATGAATGACTGAATGAACACATCAGACCACTAGCCTGCCTAGAGATATGTTCTTCATTGACAAATTATTGCTTTCTTATGACTTTAGCCAGTCTGAGCCAAACAACACTAAATTATTGCTTTGTCTAAAAAGAGTATTTCTAGCCTTTTTCCCTTTGGGGGAAAAAAGTCTAGTAAAATTCATTTTTAATCCTTTGGCAGAATCATTTGCGTAACAAATTGTAATTCATTCCATGTTGAAAGATGACTACCTTGGTTCCGGAAGTGCAGAAACAAATTAAAATGAGGACAGAAATAAGCAACTCAAATGATCAAAGGACTAGAAATTTTGCTTAGGAGGAATGATTAACGGTGCTAAATTGGTAAAGCCGAGGGGCTGAGAAAAGCAGCAGAAAGCCAAAGATGCTGGGAACAAGTGCGTCTAAAGAAAGAACATCCTGGAGCAGGATCCAGGGTGAGATGGCACTCAGGACCGCTTCAGTACACTCGCGGGAGCTTAACAAGCTCATCTGCCCACACAAGGTAATGGAATGTGTCATCAGGACCCTTTTATGGAGGACAATTGGGAATATGAGGGCACAGGCCTCAGCTCAGACAATCAAGGAGTAAAACAGCATCTCCAGAAAAATGCCTTCCTGGTGGCCTTTCTCCAAAGAGGGACAGCTTGGTCTCCCTAGGACTTCTAGAGAAGTACCTGAAGCAAGCAGGGAGAGAACAAAAGAACCAGGATCATACCCAAACCTGTGTCCTTTGAAATACTTAACGTGACCTCACAACATAAGACCAGGGCCACATGACCCTGAGAAGCATCTCTCAGTTCTGTTTATTATAAGTAGAGCAAGCTTATATTCTGAATATTATGAGAGGCACAATTTCAAACATTCTTACTCATTGCCCCTTGTTCTGGTTACCTAATGCCACTCTGACAAGAATATGCCACAAATGGGATAGCCTTAACAAACAGGAGTTTGTTCTTAAAATTTGGAGGCTTTAAGTCCAAGTTCAAAGTGCCAGGCTCTAGGGGCTGGGTGAAAGCCCCTCAACCTTGAGGTCCAGCTCTGCCTCCTGCTCCCAGCCCACTAGAGCTAGAGGCATTTTTTCACTCAGACAGCTGCTGGCTGCTGAGGCTGAGAAGCCCCTAGGCTGACAAGTAAAAAGGCACATTTCCAATGTTACCAAACCACATGGCAGGCCATTAACTTAAGTCCATTGTAAGTCCCAACGTCAGCAGAGCATAGCAGGCTGCTGAGCAACGACATGGCTACATGCAGGGTCCAGGCATGACACAGGCTAGAGACCTTTCTCAAAGCTTCTCCTTATGTACAGGAAGCAGACCGCATCCCAAAGGCAGCTACTCAGCTGCTTGTGGTAGATCCCACCATGGAGTTGATTGCCAGTCTCATCATGGGAAATAACTACCACCAGCTGCCCAGCCACTCAACCAGGCCCAGCCAAGTTGTCACACAAACATAACTGCCACACCCCCTTAACTGTATGTCCTGTTTTTATCCAAAAAGTAAGTAAAGAATAAATTAGGAAAAAAAAAATTAAATAATGAAAACAATGGTTAAAACTCATATAAAGAACTTCCTATGTGTCGGGCACTATTCTAAACCTTAAGACATTACCTCATTTAATGCTGACAGCAACTCCATGAAACAAGCACTGCTATTAATCTCCTTTTTACAGCTGGGGAATGTGAGGCTCAGAGTGGGAAATAACTTGCCTTGTCCAAGGATACACAACTGGTAACTTAAAATAAGTCTAAATGACACTAACTAGCAGGGAGCAGAAATGGATGAGGGAGATTGGCAGGGATTGCTTAAGAAAGCACCCTTTACCTCTTGGTCCAATGTGGCAAAAAGTTTCAGAAACCAGAGTGATCTCTTGAATAGTAAAATTAATTTCTTCAGAAGAAATTCAAAGTGCTTATAAAAAGAAATACTTAAAATACAAAGCAACCTTTATATTTTCTTCCTCCATGTTTGGTACTCCCTCAAACACCTCCACTGCATCAGTTCTGCATGGCACATTTGATGATTTCTTCTGTGGTCCAGTGGGACAAGAGGTTCAGAAAGTGTCTTCTCTGCTCTGCTAAAGAGGCAGCTATTGTCTCTATAGAACAGATACGTTTATAATAGCCTCCCTAGGGAATTTATGGAAGCTCATCACTTAACAAAGACCTGGACAAAACAAGATGGGCTCTGACCTTGAAGTAGAGAATGAATTCAATTTTTATTTGTATATGTTTTATGATATCTATTGTTTCTGACTCCTGAAACAGTAAAGTGCTATGTTCTTTTCTGATGTACAACAAAATGAGAAAATCAAAAACCCCAACCTAGCAAAATAGTTTATCCCTACTCATCAGCAAAAAAATTTGGCAAATTTGAAATGTGCACTATACTAATGGGTGATAAATCAGAATGGGGATGTGAAGGCCAGTCTTTGTTCTGCTCTCTAGGATAGCTCTGGAGGGTCATGTTCATTGTCACTGAAAATGCCTGCAGGGAGTGATATGGAAAGTCATTGTCTAGTCTCTTTTTTCCTCTGCTATTTTTAGCTCTTGTTAGGGAGATCAATTTTAGTTAACTGCAGAAGAGGATTTAAAATGGTGCTCAAGTTTCAAGTTGCATGCGTCTGCTATATTTAGATTTTTTTCTTTTTCCAAATTCTTCTCCATCAAAACATGCTAGAGTAAAGCAATTTTGTTGGTGTTGCTTGGTACCCAAAAATAGAAAATATGTTTCATTGATTCATGTAATTTATAAGGAAGAAAGATTTCTTCTATTTCAGGCTTTGATTCAAAAGTAGAGAAAATTGCATTTTTAAAATATAGATGAGCACCTATATTCTTGGTGCATGTGGTATGAATATTAGCCTCAGTTCTTGTTCAACAATTGTTATACAGGCAGTGCCCAGATTACGAACAAGTTCTATTCCCAAGTCTGTCTTTAGGTCAAGTTTATATGTAAGTTGAGAACAGTGAGGTACAGTTCATATCTAACATCAGTTAGTCAAATGTTTGTCTTATTATATAATATGTAGTATGTTGTTGGCAAACAAACATAGAAGGCAGGCTTGCATTATTTGCATAAAAATACAGTCCTTCTCAGAAGTCAAAGCCATTGAAACCCCTATGGAACCATTACTAAACATTTTGATCAAAGATTGCATAGAAGAATCCTGATTAAAAAGAAGGAAATGCAAAACAGAATTTCAAATTCTCATGGATTCTAGACTTTCTGGAGCCATTGAAGCTGGATGAAACCAAAAAACTGTTGCCCTGAGATAATTTTTAAGCCTTAAACCAAAAATATCCTTTCAAGTTTTCTTCAAATCAAATAATAGTTTACCTTAACTACTGAAGAATGTCTGCCTCAAGCATTGTGGTCTTTTAAAGAACTATCTATATGGGATCACACTGACAATAGCAACTGGAAAGCTAAGATAGGAAGCTTGGAGGCCAATGACTTTATGTTAATCTGGGAGGAACGATTCAGAAAAACAGCAGGTAAGAATGGTTGCACAACTTGAAGAATGTTATAAATGTCAATGAATTGTAAATGTAGAAATTGTTGTATTGGTGAATGTTCTGTGTATATTTTCAATAACAAAAATAATATTTTTTATATATATGAAAACCCTATGGAGTACAGTTCTTCTCTGACACAGTTAGTCACCATGAATGAGAGTTCACTTGATGGCAGTTGGTCAGCATTCTTTCTACAGTTCTGCTTCTTCACCTCAACCACTGATTAAGGCCCTGAGTCAATCAGTTCTCCTGTGAAGTATTTTAGGTCTTCAGTGTCTCAGTTAAGAATGAAAATAAATGGACTCCCTAATTCAGTCTTGGAAGGAAACCTCCAGAAGATAAACAAACACTTTAATTAAGTAGAGCACCGTGTAAAACTACAGAACATTTATCTCTCCCTTCTCCCACCTTACTAAGTAATATGGCTTAGCACTGAGGGTAGGATAAGAAGAAAACTAAATGATTCATGTAGGTGATATTTTCCTAAAATGAACCATACTATACTTACTGAGTCAGGAAAGTGGATTTTCAGGCCTCATGTAATACCTGCACCATCACAACCTTCTACTTATATTCCAGAGGCAATATGGTGATTATACTTTGACACCTGCTAGTCCTCTATTATACAGGAATCAAATTGACTACATCATTGGAAAGAGACAATAGAGAAGCTCAGTATCACTAATCAGAACAAGGCCAGGAACAGACTGTGGAATAGACCTCAGTTGTTCATATGCAAGTTCAAATTGAAGCTTAAAAAAATTGAAACAAGTGCATGAGAGTCAAAGCATGACCCTTGTATATATTCTACCTCAATTTAGAGACTATCTCAAGAATAGATTTGATGCATTGAATATTAATGACAGAAGACAAGAGAAGTTGTGGGAGAGGACATTATATATGAAGAAAATAAAAAGTCATTGAAAAGAAAAATACAAAAATGAATGTTAGAAGAGAGTCTAAAACTTGCTGTTGAACGTAGTTAAAGAGAATGAAAGAAATGATGAAGTAAAAGCTGAACAGAAGATTCCAAAGGGCAGCTTGAGAAGACAAAGTAAAGTATTATAATGAAATATGCAAGACTTGGAGCTGGAAAACCTGCTCGGTATTTCTCAACTGAAGAAAAAATTCTAGCCTCAAGTTGCAATATTGAAGGACTCTATGGGGTACATGTTGATCAATCCAGGGTGTATCACAAATAGATGGAAGGAACACAGAGTCACTGTACTAAAAAGTATTGGTCAACGTTCAACCACCTCAGGATGTAGCATTTGACCAAGAACCAATGGTATGGAAGGAAGAAGTCCAACCTACGCTGAAGTCAGTATTGAAAAACAAAGCTCCAGGAATCGATTGAATACCAGTTGAGATGTTTCAACAAGTGGATGTCACACTGGAAGCATTTACTCATCTGTGCCAAGAAATTTGGAAGACCTGGCCAACACACTGGAAAAGATCCATATTTGTGCCCATTGTAAAGAAAGGTGATCCAACAGAATACGGAAATTATCAAACAATGTAACTAATCTCACACACAAGTAAAATTTTGCTTAGGATAATTCAAAAACAGTTGTAATAGTACATTGATAGCGAACCTCCAGAAATTCAAACCAGATTCAGAAGAGGACATGGAATGAGGGATATCATTGCTGATGTCAGATGGATCTTGGCTGAAAGCAAATACCAGAATGATGTTTACTGTGTTTACTCATATGTTATTGATTATGCATAGGCATTTGTGTGGATCATAATTATAGCTATCATTGCAAAGAATGGGAATTCCAGAACCCTTTGTGCTTATGTAGAAACTGTACATGGATGAAGAGGTAGTTGTTTGAACAGAACCAGGGTTTAAAATCAGGAATGGTGTGTGTGCATATCAGGGTTGTATCCTTCCACCATACTTATTCAGTCTTTATGCTGCACAAATAATCTGAGAAGCTGGACTACATGAAGAAGAATGTGATATCTGGATTGGAGGAAGACTTATTAACAACCTGCAGTATGCAGATGATACAGCCTTGCTTGCTGAAAGCAAAGAAGACTTGAAGTACTTACTGATGAAATTCAAAGACTACAGCCTTCAGTGTAGATTGAACTTCAATGTAAAGCAAACAAAAATCCTCACAACTGAACCGATAAGCAGCATCACAAATGGAGAAAAGATTAATGTTCTTAAAGATTTAATACTACTTGGATCCATAATCAATGCTTTATGGAAGCAGCTGTCAGTAAATCAAATGATGTATTACATTGGGCAAATCTGCTGCAAAAGACCTCTTTAAAGTGTTGAAAACCAAATATGTCACTTTGAGGATTAAGGTATGCCTGACCCAAGCTGTGATATTTTCAGTCATCTCATATGCATGTGAAAGCTGGATTATGAAAAAGGAAGAACAAAGAAGAATTCATGCTTTTGAATTATGGTGTTAGTGAAGAATATTGAATATGCCATGGACAGCCAGAAGAATGAACAAATCTGTCTTACAAGAAATACAGCCAGAGTGTTCCTTAGAAGCAAGGATGCAGAAACTTCATCTCACATACTTTGAACGTCTCATCAGGAGGGACCAGTCCCTGGGGAAGGACACCATGCTTGGTACAGTAGAGGGTCATTGAAAAAGAGAAAGACCCTCAACAAGATGAATTGACACAGTGGCTATAACAATGGGCTCAAACATAGCAATGATTGTGAGATGGCACAGGACATGGCAGTATCTCCTTCTGTTGTACATGTGGTCAGTATTAGTCAAAACTGGCTCAGTGGCACCTAACAGCAACAGGGTCACCATGAAGATGGAATAATTACTATACGTAAAGCAGTTAGCACAGTGCCTGGTACATGGTAAGTATCAAATAAGGGTAGGTGTTGTAATCATTCTGCTCTGAGCAGTAGTGTTTCATCGGGCATGACTCAGGGAGAAATTTCCTCAGTCATTGAAAGAGTTGATATATATAAATTATTTTCAATAGTACTATCCACCCACCAAGACAGTATATGTGTCTGTTACAGTGATTGTGGTGATGGTTGTTACTTGCATGGCTTTCTTTCTTAGAACTGTCATATTTGGATTTGGTCTGTGCTTTGCTTTATGCTGTTTGCCACTCGTGTTCAGAGGACATTCTTTGATAGAAGCAGCTGCTGCTGCACAAAGAAGAGGGTTGCTAGTCAGTGATTGTCCTCACCCAAAAGTCTACCTACAGCATGTTCTTCTGGGTTGACCAACATTAAAAACGAGTTCATGGAAACACAAGTAATGAGAAAGAAAAAAAAAAAATTGCAAAAAACTTTTTTCCTGGAACACTTATTTTCATCCTGAATTTCTGTTTCTACTTAGAAAATAAGATCTTCCTCCACACCCAAATTGAGCTTATGAACAGGTAGCAACCAAAGTAATGTGATATTAAGTTTCCCTCTGCCCCAGACTATTTCCCCTATTATTTTGTAGCTGTAGGTAAAGGTCCAGTATGAAGAGAAGCTTCTCTTTTGCTAATAGTTACGATTAAAACTCAGGATGTGAGTTTGAATCCAGGCTCCACTGTGTATTAGCTATCTAACTTTAAGCGAGTGTCTTAACCTCCCAGTTTCCTCTGTGATAAAATAGGTTGTTGCAAACAACAAATGAGATAATCCATTTAAATTTATATGTACAGCAACCAAGAATGGTAAATGTTCAATTTTGTTACCTTCTTATTATCACCTGACTTACTATCACTTTGCTTACTGTCACTTTCAAACCATATCTTAGTCTCCTCTTAAAATGTAAGTGCCTATGTGAAGTTATTACCTTAGTTTTCTGAATGCTAGGGTAGGGCATTTGGTATTTTGGAGTTGATGGTTCTATCAATATTTAGCACCCTTGGACCTCAACTACTAATGCTAGTATCTACCTCCTCCCCAGTCTTTATTGACAACCAAAAAAATCCCATCCCATTTGCAGACACCACTGGATTGTAGCTCCCTTGTGTGAGAACCCTAATATAACACTTTCACAGTATTTATCAGGTTTTTCTCAAATGTGATAAGGAGTTGTCAGAGACATGGGGTCAAAGGTACCATCATGGGAGCAGAGAAAAGGGTAGAATGGAGGGAGACAGCACACAGGTGAGTAAAGCTTGCGTCACAATTTTGCACACTCTGTTCCCCCTTCCCAGATACATACTTTTTTCCCTTCTCTTTGGAAAACAAAGGGAAAGGAAGATTGCCAGTAGCACATCTGAATGGGAAAAAAGAGGTGGTGCTTTGGGAAATGTCCTAATGTTTTTTGCTGTATACATTCTTTCTATTAGGGAAAACTTCTGGCCAAAAAACAAAGAAACAAACAATAAAACCAGCCTTATTCCAGCCAGAAATGTAAGCAGGTTAAGAAATATAGTGAGTTCAGATACTGGCCAGTGCCTGGGGTTCTTGCTTTTCAGTTGCTGTCAAGTGAACTCTGACTCATGGTGACCTCACATGTGTCAAACTGGAATTGTGCTTCATCGGATTTTCAGTGATAATTTTTTGGAAGGAGATCACCAGGGCTTCCATCCAAGATGCCTCTGGGTGAACATGAACCTCCAGGCTTTTGGTTAGCAGCCCAACAAGTTAACCGTTTACCCCACCCAGAGACTCCAAACTCTAATACACATTAATATACTGTAGCTCCCAACCTTAACATGCCTGAATGATGTGTTAAGACAGACTTTGCATAATCACACTGATTTTGTAAAGAAAATCAAAGAAGAGACCATCTCATAGCTGTTGAGCAAAGATAGTGTGATGGAGAATTTCCAGTGACGCTTCGACTGGCAGCCACCAACACACCTCTATGCAATTGTATGAGAACTCCATCACCACTTCCCCAACCCTCACCCCCCAGGCCAGCACAGGGACACAACTAGCTCTCTCCTGAGAACAAGGAGCAGCCCATGGGCACCTTCACTTCCTCCTCCAGACTTGCAGGAATCAAGATTTTGTCACCAACATGTTTCCACCCACTCAGGAAAAGAGAAGACAGAACTTTGGCATCCATTTTGAACAATGTCCAAGCCTAAATCAGTTCCAAAGACCTAAATGAGAATTTAACTTTTGCCTAGATGTTAGAGGATTTTTCATTTGCTTGAGTGGGAATTTTATTTCATGGAAGTAGGTGGGAATCCCAGAGCAGTGTATTTTTTATTTATTTATATTTTTGGTGAAATTACACACAGCCAAGTATATACCACTTCAACAGTTTCTACATGTATGAAACATTAGTTACATTCTTCCAGTTGTGCTACCATTCCTACTAACCTTTTCTTTCTATCCTCTGCCCCCACCCTGTGTGTACAAGGTCTAATGGGCTCCTTGTCCCTGACCAAGACCAGTTGGTCCCTGTTATAGTGACAGCATTGACATCAGCCCTCATGGTAAAGGAATTCACTAAAGCCTGAATGGAAAGGGGACCAAAACAAGAAAAATTCAGTTCAGCAAGACCAAAACCACCATTCTCTTAAACTGACCACCCTCTACGCATCCATAACCTTTTGAGTTGTTTTTGCCAACTCGATCTCTCATAGATAATTCTTTAAGCAGACATACTTTATTAATGAAAATAAGCTTTTATTGGGGGCTGGGGGCTTCAAAGAAGACTTCAAGGGATGGTTTTAGCTTAAGATTTAAAGTTTTAAAATTACACTAGGGCAATAGTTCCAAGGGCTCATGCAGCCTCAGTGGCTCCAGAAAGTCTGAATTCTGTTGAGAATTTTAAATTCTATTTCATATCCCCCTTTGTTTTGTTTTGCCTCTTAAAGAAGTTCCTTGATTTATTTTTTATTTATTAATTTTATTTTTGGTGGTGTTGAGAATATAAGCCACAGAATGTACATGTACAGTTCAATGACATTTATTACATTCTTCGAGTTGTGCAACCTGGTTTTTGGTCTTGGCCTCCTTCCTGCTCTCAGGAGACTCTTCGAGCACAGACTAGAGAGTAGATTATGATGGGTGAACACTTTCTTTGTCCCTTAAAAGAAATGCAGTTCCGTATGGCCCTGTCTCATTGCACTGTGGCCAGATCTGCCCCCACCTTATGTGTACAAGCCCTAATGGGCTTCTTGTCCCCAGCCAAGACCAGTTGGTTCTTGTGTAGAGTGAAAGCATGGACGTCTTCTCTCATGGTGGAGGAATTAGCTGAAGCCCAAAGAGACCAAAAACAAAAATGCAATCCAGCAAGACCAAAACTATTTCTTTTGTATTTTATGGGCTCTCAGCAGCTGTTAAGCTTTGCTGGATTTTGATAGTAAGGAAGTTTCCAAAAATAGAACCATGAAATGTCAGAGTTAATGAGATCACAGCAATAAAATATCTTTACTACCAAGAAATCTGACTTTATTAACCTGACAGGAAAGTTGATGTGCACCCTGCAGACAATGTGCTCCTATGCTGGCCCCTCCCCTTCTTGATTGTTCTCCTGATGCATCTGTTTTGAGAGGAAAGGCAACTACATCTGAATCTTAGTAAAAACATTGCAACAAGAAATGTCTTTAAGGAAATGTTCTTTATCCAAGCCAGGGCAAACCAAGAAGTTGAATCAAAAAGGTAGTGTCTTGCCAATAGATGAAGAAAGGGGCAAAGCATCTGGTCATTCCTCTGTTTTGCATCCCTGCCCTGGCCACCATGTCACCCTAATTCACCCTAATTCCTGCAATTACCATGCTCACTCTGCTATCCCAGACTCCAAACTCTAATACATGCTAATAATATCATTCCCCCGATTGAAAGATTAGGGACTGCCATCCCCCCTTTCATCTCTGCTCTCACAAACACCAGAGCAAGAACAGGACTGAAGCAGCTATTGGTGTTTCTTCAAAAGGTGCCTATTCTCCAAAAATGAGAATTAAAAGAACTACTATATGCAAATATACTATATACAAAAACAAAAAGCACTAACCTTATTTAATTACTCATTAACTATCCCTCTCACTTAAGAGTGTCTTTCATTCAGAATCACAGTGAATTCCTGAAGGAAATACAAAATTTTAGAAACCTTGGTTACAATGAATTCAACCACAGTTTGCTGTCCAATTTTGAGTGGTTTGTTGTTCTTTCATAGACATAGATGAGAACCCCAAAGATTAATGAATGTTGCTGGCTGGGAGTGGCCACTGATCTGATCCAGAATTTCTTGTATCCTTTCCTTTTGACATCCTCAGCCTCCCTTCCTCCATTGTCCTCTACCTGTATGATTACCATTTTTCCAATGCAGAATTATGATACAGAATAGAGGAAGGAATGGGGCACATTATGTGTGTGTCGTTGCCCCTGCAGGTTCTACAGCCTCCTGCCTATCACACAAAGCAGTATGGTAGTGGCCACTATGACACAAAAATGTAGACTTCACTAGATCAGAATTTACAGGGATGCATCTCTATACTGGTAAACTCTTTTTTTCAACAATCTCCCTCTGTAAATCGTTTAAAACAGAGGTTTGAAAAGACAGCTCAGAGATATCACCAACCAGGTCCATGCCTGGCCCTCACAGAGAAGGCTGACTTCATTAGGTTCCTCTTCTTAGCAATATCTGAAGTAACTCTTTTACTCTGAGACATTCATAAAAACAACAAACTGAACCCACACAATTAAGTGAACTGTATTTAGTTAGCATCAGTGTGTGCACCACAACTATATAAGTATACGTGGTATAATAACTTCAGAGTGGGTTACAGTGTAGTTAGGTTAGCAGTAACTATTAATTCCCATCATCAAGGTGGGAGAGTGAAATTGTTTAGCAAGAGTGACTTTAATAAGTGTCTACTTCCTGGTTCTAGCCCATGTGCCCTGCTTCTGTCATTATCCTTGTCGGCATCCAAACTGGTCCATGTCAGTTTAGTTGTATCAGAGGTTGAGTGCTCATTGACACAATTCCTCAGCCTCTCTACCTACAATCTCACCAAATCTAGACTTTAAATTAGAGTCGTCATCAGCCATACTTCTATGTCTCTGACTAGTTCTAATCCTCTTTGCTGTTGCATATACTCAGAGAAATGCTGGTAGTGTAATGCTTCTTCAGTTTTATGAAATGTTTCCTACTCTCAACCAGGAATGCTTTTACTCTACACAGCAGAATGTCCAGAGGGTTCAAGAAAAGACTTCTGTGAATCTTAGCAGAAGAAAATGCTCTTAGCTGGCTGTGACTGACTTTGAATGTTTAGCCTTTTCAAGACTGAACTATTTTCTGCTTTGAATTTTTGTGTTTTCAGTAACAGAAGATATTTTGAATGCAATGAATTTTTTTTTTTTTTTTTAGGTAATACGGATTTTTTATAATTAGTGGGGCACATATGTCCCAAGGGGTCTCTGGTGCAGGAGTTGGTGGGATGAGGTTCATTTCTTCAGATTTATGCAGTTATACAGTAGGCCCCCACCAGATCACAGCATGCACTAAAAGTGGGATAGCAGCTTCCCACTAAACCCCAGAGGTGGAAAATGTAGGTGGACACAATATGTCTTATGAGTCACAGAAGAGTTAGCTCTGGACTTCACTTAGGAAAGCATTGATGCTTATTGCATTATTAGTGCTTCCCATTATCAAATGTCAGCACTTACAATTTAAAGTTATATCTTGCAAGATTGTGGCATTTTCACTATTGGTGGTTACCAAGATGTACACAGTAGCACCTTTTGAATGGAACTGACAATATTTGCCCTAGGCAACCATAATAAGCACTTTCCATTAAAGACTGAGGATAACAGGCAAGATTCATGGACTGGGTGGTATCTGGCCTTGATCCTAAGAGGAGGAGAGGAGTTAGGTAACTCAGTGAGAGATGAGATGATTCCAAATAGAAGTAGCTGGTTTGGTGGGTATAAAATGTAGCTGTCATGATTAGGGACTAACAGGTCAACCAGTTTGACTGAAGCAAATAGGGAGTCAATGGAAGTAATGTTGAAAATGATTGATGACAGATTATACAGCATCTTTTGTGCTAGAGTAAGAAATCTGGAGTTGATCTAAGACCTGAAAAGCCATTGAAGAGGATGATGTCTGTGAGACATTAGTTTTAGGAGATTTTTCTGTTAATACATAGAGAGTGGGGATTGAAGATGCCTCCTCCTCCTGCCTCACCACGTGGAGATCTCCTACTTGTCTTTTAGACCCAGCTCAACTGTCACCTCCTTTGGGAAACCTTTCAGAGTGACTTGCTCTCTGTAATTTGTAGTCTTTGATATATATTGTTGTTGTTGTTGACATATATATTAGGATGGCAATATGTTATCACCATGTTATATTATAATACTTTTTTCCCATATGAAATCTGCTCTTATGAAAAGCACACATAATTTTATTATGCTTTATAGACCTTATGCCTAGCAATGGACTGAACTGTGAGATTCTCAGTAAATACCTACTGAAGTGAAACAAAAACAGACAAGAAGCCAATCAGCTAATGGCAGTTTGACTGTAAAATGAGCCCGTCAAGAATGATAGATTTTTCAGGACCAGGAGAAACTGTGACAATCATCTAACCCAGTTACACAGTAACCACTGCAAATGTTGGACAAGTGATGATCCCACCTTACTCTGTTCTGGGGCAGCTTTTTGTTATAAGAAGTGTACAGCTGGAGGGAACCTTAAAGACAGCTATATCTAAAAAATGAAGTGAAATGATTGGTACAAGATTACTCAGATAATTAGCAGCAATGCTGGGAAATAGAAACTAGTACCTACCAGACCCATTTAGTCCACTGTAGGGAGTATATGCAGTTTACAGTTGAGGATGGTAAGGGGTTACATGCTTAAGGATGCTTAAGTTCAGGGTCACACGGTTGATAAGTAGTGGAGCTATAATGACAGATTGGTCTCATTCCACTTCCCAATACCCCGTGCCATTCCTGGATAAGACCCCAGGTTTTCCAAGACACTGGGAAATGTTCTTCTCACTTCTCTATGCAAACCTTGCCAAAGGATCTATTTTGAAATGCCACCTGTTTTTCACCCCCATTTCTCTTGCTTTTCAGGAGAGAAGTATGAGCTCCATGCAGGGACTGAGTCCACCCCAAGTGTTGTCGTGCACGTATGTGACAGTGACATAGAGGAAGAAGAGGATCCAAAGACTTCTCCAAAGCCAAAAATCATCCAAACCCGGCGTCCTGGCCTGCCGCCGTCCATGTCCAACTGAGCTCACAGCAAGCCTCGACAATAATATCCGTCTCCTCTTTAACATGCTTTCCCCCCTGTTGTTTGTTTGTGGAAAAAAAAAAAAATTGCCTTTAAATCCCTGGGTATTTGGTTGTTTGAGATTCCTTCCTTGTAATCAAGCCTCTCGGACAAAAGGGCTAGGAAAAGGTGATGTTTCCTGATCATATCATACTCCATGAAGTGTGATTTATTATTTAGAGGGTTCTAGGGAGAAAAAAAAAAAAGTAGCATTTTCTTATTAAACTATCAGTATAGCCTGTATCTTCATTTTCTCATGTCAATCCAAGCCAGAGACATCAGTAACAAATAGCACCTGTGTTGTTTATGAGCTGTTTCAGTCCCTGTCCTGAGGTTTGTGCGTTGTTTTTTCCTGGCCACTTAAATAGGACCATATGTAAACTTGACTTTGACTGCATGAGATACCCCTGTCTGGTTTCACTCAGTCCTCTGCATCCCGACATTCCCAGGACATGCATGATCACCAGCATTTATTTTCATGATTTGAGAATACACTAGAACTCACAGATTGTCAGCATCCAGCCATGTCCTCTCTACATTAGGAAAATTATCAGCATCATCCAGCTCAACAAGTCTGGGTGTATTTACTATTTTGAGTCAATACTTCATAGTCTGTTAAAATTCCTGGGAGCAAAACTGAGCTTGGCCCCAAAGATATTCCTCATTAGATTTTGAACATGACTTCCATATAGAATTTTCCCGGTCTTACTGGGGAGGCTTGTCCAGGGCGATCTAGACCGATTTCAGATGAACCTATTTATTACAAAAGTTCCATGGTGTCTGAACGATTGTTTTTTCTCTTTGTATATTTGTACAAATGTTTCAGCTGTGCTTTTAAAGTCTGGATGTTTTTTATTTAGTGATTGTTCAGCCACTAGCTGCTTCAGAACATAGTATGAGCATTGCCTCTGAATGCATTCATATACTAAGACAGATAATCTGATAATATTACACTCTATTATGGATATGCTGAATTTTGAAAGGGCACACAATGTCTCATGCCAATGTATAATGATTAGCCAACATCTTTGCTATCAAGAACCTTTTGTTTTTAAGTAAAGTGAAAATGCACTTGTCAGTTGTAGACAGCTTGGATGAAGCTGAATCTCCAGAATGCAGCTGAGCATATTAAAATGGGAAGGATGGTAAATATATATATGCTTATCCTACTCATGCAAATATCCATATGCTCAAAAGAGTTCCTTGTTTTTGTTACATGTGATTTTTCTATTTCTCTAGCCCAAAGTGCATTACAGAACATACACCTATAGAACCATTACCTTCTGCTGTATGTGCCATATAACGAATTAATTTACATGTAAATTGTGGCAGACTGGGGAAATACTTTCTTTACCCAAGCCTCAGAAAAACACACAAGAACAATAACACACCCAATTGATTGAAGGATTGTTGTGGTTTTTGACTAGGGTGTATGTTAGTTTCATCCGAAATGTAAAACACAGACTGATCATGCAGATATTAAAGTCCGTTCTACTGTGAATATAGCAATATAGTACTGGACACAGTACAGGTGAAACTGAGGAGAGCTAATGAAATCCTGAGTTTCCATAAGAAAAATGAAGGCTCCTTTTAAAAAATAAAATCTGAGGAGTATATAACAAGCAAATGCTTTGACTTTCCTTTGCTGTGGAGGTTTTTTTTTTTGTTTTTCCTCGACCAAGACTGAAGACTTAGTAGGTGGAGAAAGAGTGCCCTCTAGTGGAAGAAACATTGCCCTCAGCTATTCAGATGAACAGAGAACTTTGACCACAGTCAGCCATGTTGCTTTGAATTTCTTCTCAGTCATCTGCAGATCATTTGACTTTATAAGCTACCCAGAATTTTCAGAATGCATGTTCTAAAGAAAGCTAGATAAGAGAAAATTTTGGAAATGATTTTTAATTTTTTGAAAAACAGAAATATTAGACATTGGCAACCAAATTTACTAAAAGTTGAAATGACCATTCTGTGCAGTCATAAAATGAAGTCAGTGTAGTGTATTATCTATGTGGTTAGTCTTAGTAAAATTTACTGCAAAGTGATAATGTTAATCTGTCTCAGATCAAGTAATTCTTGAGTTTAGGGAAGGAGAGAAGGGGAGCTTTTGCAGAGAGTGGTAAGAAACAAGAAGGACTCTTAGAAGTATTTTCAGTGGTAACTCTTAGCACTGTGAAAGTCAGAATTGCCTCAGCATTTCCATGATGCACATTATGCAAACCTCTTTAGCACTATTTTAAGTTTAAAACGTTTAAAAATGGAGGTGGAGGAGATTTCCACCAACTGAATTATTTGTGCACGTGTATAGCTCAAAGAGCTTAGACTTCAAATATACCTGGTGAATGACTCTCTGTCCATGTGGTGTAATTTCTATGTTGTCTTCTGAATTCAGTATTTTTGGGGGTTTATTGTGGGGAGTGCAATTCAGCCTAAAATCTTTTTGGAAGGTTATCAACATATGGGATTAACTCATCTGGGCTCTTAATAAAATGAGCTTTGGGGGGAAGCTGTTTGGCATGAGGAAAGAGAAATTTTAACAAGCCCTGTAGGGTCAGTGGGTTGGGCTTGGATAAGGGGAGCTGGAAGAGTGCTTAGTTTTACTGTCGTGGTTCAAACATTAGGGTACCTGAAAGCCATTTCACTTCTACTGATAGCCACTTTTAACATCTCCCCCACTATATTTCTTGGTTTAAAACACTGTTAAGAGACCTGAGGTCTGCAAAAATTTGTTGAAGAGAATACAAAAATCATGATCCTAAAATAAAAGATTGGTAAATTGGATTTCATCAAAACTAAGATCTTCTGTTCATCAAATGACATCATGAAGAGAGTGAAAAGGCAAGCCTCAAAGGAAACAAGGCATTTACAGTGAAGATAGCTGTTACCAACAAGTTGCCACTGAGTCAACTCCAACTCATGGCAACCCCATATGTGTCTGAGTAGAACTGTCCTCTGTAGGGTTTTTAATGTCTGATTTCTTAGATCACCAGGCCTTTCTTCTAAGGTGCCTCTGGGTGAACTCCAAACTCCAACATTTCCATTAGTAGCCAAGTGTGTTAACCCTTTGCACCATCCAGGGACTCCATTTTGCTATCAAGTAACTCATATCCTTTTTTTTTTTTTTTTTTAAATAAAGTAGCAAAAGAGACATTTAAAGTACATAGGCAACTAACTCACATGAACACATACATGAAGACATCCGTGTGGCCCATAAACATTTAAAAAAAACCACTCTATCATTTGTCAGCAAAGAAAGGCAAAGCCTCAAAGAGATCTGGCAGACATCCATCAAATGGCTAAAATTAAGTGTGGGGGAATATTAAGTGCTGGTGAAGATACGGAGCAAGTAGAACTCTCATATGTTGCTGGCAAGAGTGTAAACTGGTACAGTCACTTTAGAGTACTGTTCAGTAGTAGCTACTAAAGCTACACACACACCTGCCCAGAAGCAATAGCACTCCAGGACATTCAACTAGCAGAGATGAGTGTTCATATCTGCCAAAATACTTGTACAGTCATGTCCCTAGCAGTGTTGCTCATAATAGCCATCGACTAGGTACAACAAAATATCCTTCAACTGTAGAATGGACAAATAAACTGTTTACTCAAAGGATATTGCAAAGTAATAATAAACAGATTACTGATACATATTACAACATAAATGGATTTCAAAGGACCTCAAAACCATCCTTTAGTGCCAAAAAGCCAGAGAAAGGAAAGGACACAGACTTTATGAAATTAAGAAAGTCAAAACTATATAATTGATAGAAATTATTAGGGATTACTTTTGGGAGGGAATCAACTGAGAGGGGAACACAAAAGAGCATTCTGGGGTGCTGGAATCATTCTACATCTCAATCTATACTTCCATGGATGTACACATATGTAAAAGTCATTCAAAACTTGTATGTAGGTTATACTTCAGTAGAAACAAAGCCACTATGAGAATAGAGAAGAAGATGTCATTGGTTTGGTCAAAGAAGAGGATTTGGAATTGTCTGCATACTAGAAACATATTTCAAAATATAAGACATTTCCATATATACAAAGTCTTTTATTTAAAAATCTGTAATATTATTCAAAGAGAAGCATGGGATTCAGGCTCAAGCACTGAGTTACTGTTATTTCAGTTAAGTATTTATCAGGACTCAAGGAACCCAACCAGAGACCCAGAAAAGAAACTAGTCTGTAAGACTAACAGTCTACAGGAACCATGGCCTCATCTACCCTGAGACCAGAAGAACAAGATGGTGCCTGGCTACCATTAATGACCATTCTGATCAGAGCCACAACAGGTGGATCTTGATAGAATGGGAGAAAAATGTGGAACAGAGCTCAATTTTTTAAAATGTCCAGACTTATTGGACTGGTTGAGACCAGAGGACTCCCCAGCTCTATCACCCTGAGATACTCCATAAATCTTAACCAAAACGACTCCCTGAGGGCGCCTGTTAGCTAAATTAACAGATTGGCTCATAAAGAATGTTACCAAAGAGTATGGCATATCTTTTTAAAAAAATCATATATGAGATCAAGTCATCAACAGTTACCCTAAAGCAAAGATGAAAGGGTAGGGGACAGGGAAACCAGATTAGTGGAAGGAAAATACCAGACAGAGTTATGAGAATGTCAAAACACTGTGAAAAATGTAACCAGTATTTCAGAATAATATCTGGTAATTGTTAAATGGAACCCTAACATGCTATGTAAACTTTCCTGAACATACAATAAAATACAATTAAAATGAATCAAGGAGCCCTGGTGGCACAACAGCTGCTCACCAAAAAGTTGGCAATTTGAACCCATCCAGTGGTTCCATAAGAGAAAGACCTGGCAATCTGCTTCCATAAAAATCACCACCTAGAAAACCCTGTTGTGGTTACCTAGTGCTGTTCTGACAAGAATATACACAAATGGGATGACTTTAACAGAAGTTTATTCTTACAACTTGGAGGCTTTAAGTCCCATTTCAAAGTGTCAGGCGCTAGGGGCTGGGTGAAAGCCCCCTCAACCTTGGGGTTCAGCTCTGCTCCTGCTCCTGCTCCTGACCCACTGAAGCTGGAGGCTTTTCTTCACTCAGCTGCTGGCTTCTGAGGCTGACAAACCCAAGGTCTACAAGTAATAAGGCACAGTCCCAGTATTACCAAACCACAAGTCAGGCCATTAATTCAAGTCCATTAAAAGTCCCAAGATTGGCAGAGCATGGCAGGCTGCTGAACAACAACTTGGATCCATTCAGGGTTCAAGTGTGCTGTAAGCTGGACACCATTCCCAAAGCTGCTGCTTATATATGGGAAGCAGAACACATCCCTAAAGCAGCTACTCAGCTGCTTGTGGTAGATCCCACCATGGAGTTGATTGCCAGTCTCCTCATGGGGAATAACTACCACCAGCTGCCCAGCCACTCAACCAGGCCCAGCCAAGTTGACACAAACTTAACCACCACAAAACACATGGGTAAGTTTTACCCTATCACACACATATGGTCGCTATGAGTCAGAATCGACTTGATGGCATCTAATAACAACTATGTACTTGACACTTTTTTCAGTGATAAACAAGGTAGATATGGTCCCTGCCCTTTCAGGGAGTGGAGTCTGTGCTGAGAAAGAGACAGTAAACACGTAAGCAAGCAAATGAATAATACAAATTCCAACAGTGAATACAGTGAAGAAAATCAAGAAGGCACAGAGAGACTAGAGAATAAAAGCAGAGGCTCATGGTCAGGGAAGGCATCTCTGAAGAGGTGACATTTACCCAGAATTAAAGAATGAACCACCATGGATATGGTGGGAGAAGAGCATTCTAGCCAGCAAGGGTGAAGGCCTTCGATTTGGAAAGGCCTCTTGACATTAGAGGAACTGGATGGATAGTGTCAGTATGGCTGAAGCACAGGGAATGAGAGAGACCATGGCACCAGATGAAATTAGAACAGTAGGCAGAACTGGGTTTTGTAGAGCCTTGCAGGCCAGGGTGGGGGGTGGGGGGTAAGCTGTCATTGAACGGATTCCAACTCATGTCATGGCATTCCTGTGTGTGTCACAAGAGAACTGCTCCGTAGGGTTTTAGATGCCTGATTTTTCAGAGGTAGACCACCAGGACTTTCTTCCTTGGTGTCTCTGGGTGGACTCGAACCTCCAACCTTTTGGTTAGAAGTCAAATGTGTTACCCATTTGCACCACTTTGTTGTTGTTGTTATGTGCTGTCAAGTGGGACCCAACTCATAGCAACCCCTCCTTGGGTTTTCAAGGCGGTATCACTACAGAAGTAGATTGCCCAACCTTCATTCCAAGGAGTGGCTGGTGGCTTTGAACAACTAGCCTTCTGGTTAGCAGTCAAGTCCCTTAGGCA
The DNA here is from genome assembly GCF_000298275.1 of Orycteropus afer afer. Lineage (NCBI taxonomy): Eukaryota > Metazoa > Chordata > Mammalia > Tubulidentata > Orycteropodidae > Orycteropus > Orycteropus afer. The sequence goes on from NW_006921621.1 coordinate 11,126,388, forward strand.
CAATGCTACCAGAGCTCAGGAGAAAGGGCTTGGAAATCATTTTAAGTACAATAAGAAGGGTTTTCCAGCAAGGGAATTATTTGACTTGATTCACCTTGTGAAACACCCTGCTATAATAGAAATTTCCTAATGCAAACCCACAGCCCTAAACATTCTGGGGTGGGGGGGAATTAACCTCTCCTACTCAGTTTAGGCTTGAAGACAGATTTCAATAGTATGGTGTTAATTACTGCAATCTTATCTACCAAATGAATTCTCAGCAACCATCAATACACGGTGTCTTATCTCATTCTAGAAAAGTTTTTTTTTTTTTTTTTCTTTTTTCCCTACGCATCTCCAAGTCATTTAGAAGGTCTTGGTGCAGAAAAGGGGGGACAGAGCAGGTGATAAAGAATGATAAGTCATGGGTTCAGGAAAATACTCATTTTGCTGCTAGTACAGAGTGTCCCTGCCAAAAGCTGCCATGCAGAGCATCATTGAGTACTTGGCAGACTTTCCCCTTAAATTTATGCAATCTGAGAAAGGGAAAAATTCAAGCAAAAAGTTTTCTGTCAAATTCATTTATCTGCTCTTTTCAAAGATAGTCCAGGGAAATGTTATTGGAGTTGATTCTAGGGCTTTTTATGTCTCTAAGAGAAATTGACTCGATGGCACATAACAACAATAAAAACAAAAGGAAACCATATCCAAGATCAATCATGTGTGTGTGTGTGTGTGCACACGCGTGCACACGCACATACGTGCACAGTGCATGCACCCTTGTCCACATTTGGTATAAACAGAATTAGGAAAACTAGAATAGATTGAAATACTTTGAGCTGAGAAGTTCATACACAAGACCTCGTTGGCTCTTTTGCATTATTTTCCATTCTTACCCAGAAATTGAGTTTGAAAACTTATAAGGCTGAGCAGGAATGTGGGGCCAACTAAACAAGTTGCAATCTTTAGTAAAATCTGATAATTCCCAGAACCTTCCTGTGAGGTCATTTCATTTTTTCATCATACTTCTTTAGGTTATTTATTCAAATACACAAAATAAAATATAGCATTTTGAAAAAATTAAATACAAAGTTTCTTCAAAACTTCTGGAGTTTTACTTGAGAAACTTGAACTTGCTTCCAGGACACAACTTTTGTATGTCAGATATTTTATGCTTAAAGTGGCTACATTCAATTCTTTTTCAATACTTTTTATTTTTAACTGTGTAAATGTGTATGTAACAAAACATTTGACATTTCAACAGTCTTTACCAAAACATTTGACATTTTGACAATCATCACATTTACAGTTCAATGGTACTATGTTAATCAGTCTTAAAAGAAGTTCAAGTTCAACTGGTCAACTAAGTGACTTGTTCTCTAAGCAGTGAATGAGCCTTTCCCCTTCTCTCCTGTGCCCAAGATTTATATTTGGCTCTACAGTGTAGCCACGTTAATCACCCTGAGAACCCATTTTATGTGTTGTGGTGGATGCTGTGGTATCGCTCCCAGATCCTCCCTTCAGGATGGAGGCAGTCATGCCCCAGAAAGTGATGGTTGAGAACTTATGACTTACAAACTTGTGAATAGTCATTGTCCTCAGCTGGACAGATCTTTCTCACCCAAGGTGACTCCTCCCCAGGGAGAGCCTGCATCTAGTGACTACTTAAGTGAGAGTAGGAAGGCCCTACCCCAGGACATCTCTGAAGGACCACCCTAGCTCCAAGCTACCTATGGGATAGGCTATGGCATCTACTATGACTGCATCTCAGTTCAACTTCTCCCTCTGTCTAAACTTACTGCCTTCACTCCCCAACCAGTGTGGATCCTAAAGGCTCCTCAATAAACTTCCTACATGCCCATTTCAGATGCTTTGTCACAGAAAAACTGCCTCAACATTGTGTCCTCAGTGGCCTTCTTTCTATATCTCTTGAATTTTACAACTCTTTTTCATTAGACCCCATTGCTTTCCCATTCCTAATATGGATCATCTATACTAAGATTTGGTAGAATTTCCAATAGTAACACAGCAAAGTGCATTCTACACTTTCTTTTTGTCGTACAGCTGCATTCAGGTGGGGTGGGCTGGCGCAGACATGCCAGTAACTTGCCATGAAGAGTACAGTACAAGCTTATTCAGCTGTGGTCAAGGCTCTCATGGAGGCCTGTGCTGGGGAGGGCAGGACCTGATTCCTGGACTGTGTGCTCCCCTCAGCCCACTTCAGGAGGTATCTCTATGTCTGTGTGAGATCTGTCAGCCTTATGTTGCGAAAAGGACTGCAGCATAATCTTCTTTAGGGGTAATATGACTTTGTTATTGTCAGCTGCCATCTACGTGGCCCCTGATTCATGGCCAGACCATCGACAGCAGAAGAAAAGACTACCAGGTCCTGTGCCAGCACCATCATGGGTTGTACAGAAGATTGTTGTGATCCACAGAGTTCTCATTGGCTGATTTTTTAGAAGTAGATTGCCAAGCCTTTCATCCTAGTCCATCTTAGTTTGGAAGCTCCACTGAAACTAGTTCAACATCATGGCAACACACTAAAGGACAGGGCATGGCTGAGCATGAGTTGCATTGGCCTGGAATCAAACCCAGGTCTCCCGCACAGAAGGCAAGCATTCTACCACAGAACCATCACCACACCCTAGTGCCTAAGGCACTTGACTGCTAACCAGAAGGCTGGTGGTTCAAACCCACCAGCCACTCCTCAGAAGGAAGGTTGGGCAATCTACTTCCGTAGTGATACCGCCTTGGAAACCCAAAGAAGGGTTGCTATGAGTCGGGTCCGACTCAATGGCACATAACAACAAAACAACAACATGTGCCATTAGAGAAGTCATTAAAGTCCCTCCAGCTCAGTTTCCTCTCCTGTTAAATGAGTATAAAAACCTACCTTACAGCTTTGTCATGAGGACTAACTGACATAATACTAATAACAGTAGGAACTATTATTGGAGGACAGTTTAGAAAGTAAATTCACAAAGTTTTTTCTGACAAAAGTCCTTGGATTTAAATCCTAGCTCTGTCACTTACTAAAGTTCTGGTCTTGGGCAAGTTCCTTAACCTCTCTAAGTCTTAGTTTGCACATCTACCAAATGGGATGGATAATAGTACCTTGTTGTGTTAGCCACTGCCATTGAGTTGATATCTGACTCATAGTGTCTCCACAGGGTTTCCAAGGCTGTAAATCTTTACAGAAGCAGACTGCCTCATCTTTTTCTCATGGAGAGGCTGGTGGGTTCAAACTGCTGACCTTTTAGTTATCAGCTTAATGCCTGAGCCATGGCACCCCAGAGCTCCTCTCATTGTGTTACCAAAACCAAAACCAAACACTGTCATGTCACTCTTAGTGACCTCTTCTTGGGTTTCCGAGGTGGTATCTCTACAGAAATAGATTGCCCAATCTTCCTTCTGAGGAGTGGCTGGTAGGTTTAAACCATCAGCCTTCTGGTTAGCAGTCAAATGGAGTAAAAGAAAAAAACACGTTCATGTCCTCAACAAATGCTCTTTATGAAGTAGGCCCTAGGTGGAGCACTTGGCCTTTGTACTCTCACTTAATTTTGACTGCACTTTGCTCCTATTTTTCATAAATAATGTTGTTGTTGTTGTTGTTGTTGTTAGTTACTGTCAAGTCAGCTCTGACTCATGGTGACCCCATATACAACAGAATGAAATGTTGCCTGGTTTTGCATCGTTTTCATGATTACTGGTATGTTTGAGTCCATTGTTGTGCCCACTGTATATTTTGAGTGGTTTCCATTCTAGGGGGCTCATCTTCCAGCACCATGTAAGATGACGGTATGCTGGATCCATAGGATATTAAATGACTAATAGTCAGAAGTCAAGAAATCAGATGATGTATTGCATTGGGCAAATGTGCTGCAAAAGACCTCTTTATAGTGCTGAAGAGCAAAGATGTCTCTTTGAAGGCTAAGGTGTGTTTAACTCAAATCATGGCAGTTTCAATCACCTCATATGCATGTGAAAGCTGGACAATGAAAAAGGAAGATGAAGAAGAATTGATGCTTCTGAGTTGTGGTGTTGGAGAAGAATATTGAAAGTACCACAGACTGCCAGAAGAACTAACGAATCTGTCCTGGAAGAAGTGCAGCCAGAATGCTCCTTAGAAGCGAGAATGGCCAAGTTGGTCATGTTGTCAAAAGGGCCATTCCGTGAGAAGGATATCATGCTTGGTAAAGTGAAGGGTTGGCGATGCCCAGACATCTATGACTGCTGCTTGACAAAGCTCCAGCTGTCAAGAGTCTTGGGTGGAAGCCAATTCCACCTTTACTTCCGATTGTATTCTGGTCCGTTATCTTAATTGTTACAGTAATCTTTATGGTGATCATGCCCTTCTGGTTCATCCCAGAGGGTCCAAAACTGATTTTCATGTTTCCCATGAATCAGGCCACCTTCCAGATGACTCTCTGATTTCCAATTCCAAAAACCCCAGTTTTCCTAGAAATCCCCATGATGAGCCAGAGCTGGAAAGGCCCCTGGGAATCCTAAAGACATTGAGAATTCATATTGGTGGAAAGATCTCATGGCTACTTAACCTCCTACAATATCAACCCCTGCAACACAACACAGAAAACGGATTACTCCTGATAGGAAGAAACCTTGGCCTAAGTGGCTGCCTCCTACAGTTAAGCCTCCTTTTAATGTAGCTTATAGAATTAATGGTAGACTTTGGTGTCCTCCTCGGGGAGGGGAACCTAAACCTTCCCGATGGCCTAACCTTCCTCTTCCTTATACTGGGGCATATATAGAAGGTAAAAGAATGGTGTGGATAGATGGAAAAAGAGTTCCTTTTAACTCTCTCCCTTTCTTAGAGAGATTAAAACGATCAGGGCCTAGATGTAAAACTACTGCACAGAGACATACTCTAATCAAGCAATGGAACAGTTATTTTAAGAAACTAAAAGGCCACAAGTATATGTTGCTAGACTATGTAGACCCATCTGCACCCCTAGACTGGTGGTAATTCAAAGAATGGTGCCAACCACAAGGTTGGGTCACATGTTCTGGCCCCATGTTGTATTCTTCACCCTGACCATTTTTTCATGTTTTAGTTAACCTCATTGTCTAGCACATTTTATTTTTATAATGCTAATGATAGATAAGATAAGATGTAAGTTTAGTTTATAAGTTAATAATAGTTTTATAAGTTTTGGAAAGTTAATAGCCCACAGCCATGTACCTAGAATTGTGGTTTGTCATTTTGCTTTGTCATTTGTAATCTACAATACAGTATAAAATAAAGAAGCCCACCTCATTATGTGGGGCACATCTTCATCTTGTGTGAGTGTGTCTCCATCATCTTGCCGACGCCACCTCTCCCTCCAGAGACCCACAGCTGAGGCTGGACTTCGGCAAAGGGTCATCGAAGAAGGGGAAGGCCCTCAACGAGATGGAGTGACAAAGTGGCTACAACAATGGGCTCTGGTACTGCTAGGATTGTGAGGCTGGCACAGGACTGGGCAGTGTTTCGTTCTGTTGTACATAGGGTCACTATAAGTTAGAGCTGACTCAATGGCACCTAACAACAACAACAATATTTGGAAGTAGATCACCAGGTCTTTCTTCCTAGTCTGCCTTCGTCTGGAAACTCTGCTGAAAACTGTCCACTTTGAAATACTGGTGGTATAGCTTCCAGCATTACAACAACATGCAAGACACCACAGTACAAGACAGATGGGTGGTGATCATAAATAATAGTCATCATTTACTGAGAGCATACTCTGTCAGGCACTCTACTAAGTTCTTTTCATTACTTACTTATTTCTCTTAATGACTTTATGATGAAGGTACAAATGTCCCCAACTTACATGTGAGATCAAAAGTTCCTTGGTACTTAAAGTGTGTTCCACACACTGCCAGCACCAGCATCACCATCCTCAGAGAGCTAGTTAGAAATGCAGAGTGTCAGGCCTCACACTTGGCCTACTGAATCAGGATCTGCATTTTAAGAGCCCCTCACCCCCAGTGATTCCTATGCACTTTAAAGTCTGAGAAGCACTCAAGATCAAGGGCCAAATCATATCCCTAGCAGAGCTGGGCTTGCAGATCACATACTTTTTGTCTACAACAACAACAATAACATGCATAGAGTAGGAACCCTGCTGGCACAATGGTTAAGCACTCAGCTGATAATAAAGACTAGCAATTAGAACCTATCCAGTAGCTCCATGAGAAAAAGACTTCGTGATCTGCTCTTGCAAAAGTTACAGCCTAGGAAACCCTCCAAAACCAAAATCAAACTCACCCCCAGCAAGTCGATTCCAAGGCGGCAAACCTTAAAGGAAGTAGATTGCTGGGTCTTCCTTCCATGGAGTGGCTGGTGGGTTTGAACCACCAATCTTCTTATTAGCAGTCAAATGCCTTATGCACTACACCTCCAGACCTCCTTAAGAAACCCTAATGGGGCAGTTCTACTTGAGTAGAATTGACTAGACCACACACAACAACAAGAAGCAGACAGTGTCCATCAAAGAAAGTACTCAGAGTATATAATTTTGCTTCCCCCCATAATTATTAGTTTGGCAGAGCTGCCTTCTCTGTGTCTAGCCACAGTCCATCCTTCTCCACCTTACTGACCTTGCTGTTTTGACAAAAATGGCCCAGGTATTACTGCTATATTCTGGGCTCAGACGAAGTTCTGCCAATGAGCCTTCCAATCATGACCAGTGAAAAATGTTTCTGGATCAAGAAGAATGGTGTGACAGTTGGAGCTGTGTGTCAACTAGGCTGGACCACAATTCTGTATGGTTTAAGCAATTGTGAAGCGGGCTGTTCCAATGATGGGATCAGATGTATATGTTTTAAGCAGCCAATCCATTGAAAGGGAGTTTCCCTAGGGGTGTGACCTGCTTCCAGTATATTTATGGACATCCTGGGAAAAGAGACTCTCTCTTTTGTGGATCGGGATTCTGTTGTTCTGCCTACAATTGTCAGTGAGTGAACAATCCATCATTGGGCCTGGAGATCTTGGATTCATCATTCATTGGAGTCATCAGCCAGTATACTGCCTGCCAACCTTGAGCTCCTTAGCCTCTGCAGCTTCGTGAGTCAGGAAGAGCCTCCAGCTTGACGTTGGATCCAAGAACTTGGGACTTGCCAGCTTCTATAAGTGTGTGAGCCATTTTCCTAGGATAACTTCCTCTTTCTCTCTATATATAAGCTTTACCGGTTTTGTTTCTCTAGAGAACCCAGTCTAACACAAATGGATAACCAAACTACAGTACATACACACAATGGAATACCATGAAACACTGAAGAATAATGTAGAGTCTGCAAACCACCACATAATGTGGATGAACTTGGAGGACATTATGCTGAGTGAAATAAGTCAATCACAGAAGGACAAATACAGTATTAGTTCATTATTGTAAAAAGTCAGGGAAAGGTTTATATATGGAAGGAAACTTTCTTTGTTGGTTAGCAGGGGTGGGAGGGGACGGGAGAAAACACTGCGAAAAATAAAATAAAGTGTATAAAGTACAAAGAAAAAAAAAAAGAAAGTGTTGCTGGATCAGCTACAATGTCATTTCCAGAAAGATAATTACCTCAGGAGCACATCAGGGTTCTGAGAACCAGCCAGTCCCAGTACTACTGAGAATAACAGGATGGTCTCAGGCAGGCAAGCCAGGATATGCTGGGTTAAATATGAAAACAAAGTAATCTCCACTTGCTAGGTATAAATGAACCACCAAGAAAACTGCTGTCTTTATCTTTATTCACAGATGCCAAACTAGACATCTGTGAAACCATTTTTATATATTGTTCCCATACTGATGAACGTGTTTGTAGGAAAACATAACAGTTCCAAACCCAGGAAATAATTGAACTCTTGATTACAGTCTTTTGGGCAATAGCAGTGGAAGCCCATTTCTGGAAGCTCCTGAAGCTTTGAAACAAAGGCCAGCTGAAGAGCTATAAATAGTAACGAATTCTTCCCATCTTCTTCAACAAATGAATGTTATTTAAAAATAGTTCACCCATTTCTATGACTTTTTGCCATAACTTAGTAGAAAAGTGGTCAACATTATAATGATTAAGTGTTGCTTGAGCCAGTTTAAGTAAGGTTTCTTCACTTTCAACTAAAAGTGACCAACTGCAGGAATTAGGAGGAGGAAATGGAATGTGAGGCTAACTGCCTCCATGAATAACTGTCTCCTTTGCCATGAGACCAGAACTGGGTGATACCCAACTACCATTGTTGAATATTAAAAGAAAATATATAGTATCTGTAGAACACAAAGATGAGTATCATCAGCTGTCCAGAAAATCTCAGTCACTTGTGGAACAGAAAGCAGATTAACAGAGAATCTAGAAGTGATAAAGCCACAACAGAAAACATGTACAGATAAAGTCTGCAGTGGACGTAACTGCCATTCTTTCTTGCTGAGTCTAGGAGAAACTTAGAGTTCAAACAAAAGAAAAAACAAACTCACTGCTGTAGAGTCAATTCTGACTCATAGTGATCCCCGTTGGTTTCCAAGGCTGTAAATCTTGAAGGACGCAAACTGCCTCATCTTTCTTCTGCAGAGCAGCTGGTGGGTTTGAAGCATTGACCTTTTTTTGGTTAACAGCCAAATGCCTTAACCACTACACCACCAGAGCTCCTTATTCCTTTTTGCAGAGCCTAAGAGAAACTTTGAGTTCAAGTTCAGTCAACAGATACAGAGAGAAGGAGTGAACAGGAAATCAAAGGGGTGCTTTTGGAAGAGTTGGGTCAATGGAGGGCCTCCTACAACTACTGTTTTCTAAAGCTGCAGAATCAGCCCAAAGCCAAATCCCCAAAACTTGTTTTGTAAACAAAATGAAAAATCTGCCTGGTGAGGATTCCTATTGGGGTCTCGAGCCCATCAGAACCTCAATAACTTTTCCTGATCTCCAGTGAACACATGGATGAGGAAAAAGGTGCACTCTCTAGTTTTGACATAGCTTATTTTCCATGAATTTCACTGAAAACGGGAGCCTGAGAAGTAACTTTTACAAGACCTTGTGTGTCTGAAAACGTCTTTCTTGAACCTTAGCGTTTGATAGTTCGGTTTGTTAAAATTCCTTCAGAATTTTGAAGACATCACTCCATTACTTTCCAGTTTTTTGTGTTGTTGTTTACAAGCCCCATGTTGTTCTAGCACTTGACTGCTAACTGACAAGTTGATGGTTTGAACCCCCTCAGTGGCTCCATGGGAGAAAGACTTGGCTATCTGCTTCCATAAAGAAAACCCTATGGGGCAGTTCTGATCTGTCACATAGGGTTGCTTTGAGTCAAAATCCCTTCAATGATGCCTAACAATGACATGTTATTCTAATTCCTAGACTTTTTATGTAACCTGGATTTCCTCATAGGAAGCTTTTAGGACTGCTGTGAAATTTCATATAGTTGATTTTTTGTAGATCTTTCAATCTAAAAATTCACAACCTTCTGTTATAAAAACTTTAATTAATTATTGAAAATTTACTCCCCTGTATCTTCTCTGTTCTCTCTTTTGGAATATATATTAATTGGATCTTAGACTTTCTGAAATCTCTTTCTCCTCCTCCCTCTCCTCCCTGACCCCTTCCCCTCCTCCTCCTCCTCCTTCTCCTCTTTCTTCTCTCTCCTCCTTCTTCCACCTTTCCCTTTCCCACCTCTCCCTCTCCCCCTCTCTCTTTCTCTTTGCTTTCTTGTTCTTTTTTCCAGGAAATTTCTTCAATTGTTATCTTCTCAATTGTCTATTGACTGTCTTTAATTTCTGATAACATGCATTTAATTTCTAAGAACATTTTTTTTCATTTTTAGAATTTTCCTTTTCCATTGCCTCTTGTTCTTGTTTTATGAATATATGTTCTCTTATTACTCAGGGAATATTAATTTTTGTTTTCTTCTGTTTCCTGCATGTTCTCTTTTCTTCCTATTTATTCTCATATTCTCATTCTCTCTCTCTCTCTCTCTCACACACACACACACACACACGTTGTTGTTGTTGTTATGTGCCATCAAGTTGGACCCGACTCATAGCGACCCCTCCTTGGGTTGCCGAGGCAGTATCACTATGGAAATAGATTGCCCAACCTTCCTTCCAAGGTGTGGCTGGTGGATTTGAACCGCCAGCCTTCTGGTTAGCAGTCAAGTGCCTTAGGCACTATGCTACCAGAGCTCCTCACACACACATTAGAGTAGTAATTCTCAACAGGGGGAACTTCTGCCTTGCAGGGAACACCTGTAAATGTCTATAGATACTTTTCATAGTCACAAATGGGGGTAGGGGGTAGGGGGAGGAGAGGGGACTGTTACTAACATCTAGTGGGTAGATCCAAGAAGGCTGCTAAATATCCTACAATACATGGGACAACCCCCACAATGGATTATCAGTCCAAAACATTAATAGTGTAGAGGTTAGAAACCCTGTGTTAGAGACTTTTTGAAATGTTTTGTGATCCTTGGTGCTTAGCTTATAATTTAGGTAAACCACTAAAAATATGATTGGATTGAGTCTGTGTTTATGAGTAGAGTTCATTGACTAGGAACTTCACTGTTGGTTGACCTAGGTTGATCTGGATGTGTAGTTCCATTGCAGGACTTCTAACTCTCTGTATCTTCATATTTTTCCTCTTTGGTTGGTTAAGTTTACCCAGAGAAAAATCTTCCAATCTCCTGCCTAGTTGGTTTAACTCTGCCTGCCAGTATTCTGGGAGCCAACAGAGAAGGCACCTGGGCATCTCACCATGCATTATGTAGACTGCATTTAGTGCACAATCTCTCACTCACCACCACCTGCCCACAGATGTACCTGATATCCCTGAGATCAAAGTCTTTCTAATTCAGTCTCTCCAGGGACTCTGGCTGCTAGTCATCTTCCCATGTGGAAAAGGAGCACTGGCCTGCTGGATAGGGAGGCTGATCTACAGTTCCAATTGCCCATCCTGTTTAAGTCCCACTCGCACTCCCACTTCCACATGGTGCCTAAAATTACTGGGATTCTTCCCTATCAATTAGTCTCCTGGGTTCCTTCCATCACTTGCTTAATTGTTCTTCCTAGGGTTTGTGAGGAATCATGCATTCTTCAGCTTTCTAGGCTCCAAAATGTTGTTGGTCTTCTCTTTTCCCATTCCTTTTGTCCTTGTGGGTTACACCTTTCATTCTTCTTTCTGCGCCCCCCCCCCCAATAAGATTTCTAAGGGAGTAAAAATAAATTCATAAGATTAATTCACCATGTTAAGCCAGAAATCCGAAGGACAATCTTTAATAGCCATCTTCATGACCAAAAGACATCACTGGTATTCCTTTAGATTGCTTGAGGACTCAGAGGCCCAGAGACCCTTGAAGGGAACATTGTACTTCAGAGTCATTCATGTCCTCTCATCTCTGCAGAATTAAAGAATTCCTGAAAATGGGACTTTATATTTCTCTCTCAATTGGATGTGTCACAATAAGAAAGGTGTTGCCACATTACCTTTCTTTTGATCCCAGAGAAGAGAGAAGCAATGTATGTTTATAAACCCCCACTGGTTTCTCACAACTCATACCAGCGCTGGAAGAAAGTTTTCTAACAGCCTGTGTTTTCTCAAGGTCTACCAAATGATGTCATTACAGGCAATGGTTTTCCCTAGCCTGATAGACAGGGCAGATGTTCATTAGTTTTGTTGTTTTGTTACAATCCTTAATCACTAGATGTGCTTGATTTGGGTACCTAAACCACTGCAATTTATAACTTCCCTTGACACTCCCCCTGATGATTACTTGGCTTTCTCAACTCTCTCTAAAGCCTTTTGCTGCATAATTATGTTCAATGTTTATCTCCCTCCTGAGGACTGTATACTACTCCCATAGCAAGTCTCGACCTAGTTCATACACCAGCTCCTGCTCAGAATCTGACCTAAATGCCATATTTTCACACAAATAGCATGCAAATTATATGGTGGTGCATTTTTGTTATTGTTGTTGTTATCAACCACATAATTCCCTTGAGCGTTAGTCTCCTATGCACTCTATACACATTATACGTGTGCTCGGCTGTTTGTGCCAGTGTGTTATTTGCAAAAAATACAGTATTTCTCTCAAAGTTTCTCATTTCTCCTGAATCAAATACCTTGACTCTTAGTTCTGGTTTTAATTGTCCAACTGGGTAATTTATTTCCACATATAAGCAGTCTCTCTGCTGTATTTATGAATCATTAAAGATGTCTGCTCTCCATTGGCTCTTCAAATTAGACAAGCATAATCCTAGCTAACTGCGACATGGGCCTGACCCCTGTTCTCCCAGCTAAACTCTGGGTGTTTATATTAGTTACCTATTCCAGAAAACCAAACAAGTTGTTATTGAGTTGATTCTGACTCATTGCAATACCATGTATTGCAGAATAGAACTCTATCGGGTTTTCAAGGCTATGATCTTTTGGAAGTAGATTGCCAGGCCTTTCTTCCAAGGTGCTTCTGGATTAGTTTGAACTGCCAGCCTTTTGTTTCATAGTTGAGTGCTGAATAGCTTGTGCCATTCAGGGACTCCAGTTGTCTATTACTGTCTAGTAAATTATCATAACATTAGCAGTTTAAACAACATACATTTGTTATCTTTGTTTCTATGGGTCAGGAATCTGGCTTAGATGGGCCCTCTGCTTCATGGTCTCACACAAGGCTACAATTAAGTTGTTTACCAGAGCTGAAGTCTCATCTGAGAGCTCAACTGGGGAAGGACCTACTTCTAAGTTCATTTTGGTTGTTGGCAGAATTCCATTCCTCAAGGGCTATTGGCCAGGGTCAGCCTCAGTTCCTTGCCACATGGGCTTCTCCAGCATGGTCACTTGCTTCATTAAAGTGTGCACACCAAGAATTCTACCACTAAACCTCTACATACTGTGTAATGTTATTGAGCAGAAAAGAAGTCACACCGATCCATTGGTTATCTCAATATTTCTTCTGCAGCATTAGAAGAACTACTTAGGAAGATGATACCAGTTTTCACATGAACATCAATCTCTAGAGTCAGGTCCAATCTGACTAAAATTTCTTCTGCCCTCTAATACCTATTACCATCACTCACATGAATGACTGGCAGATACTACCTACTAAATACACCCAAGACACAACTTACAGAATGTTTACCAAAAACTTCTCTTCCTCTAATGTTTACTCACTGAGCAAATAGACCATCCTCTCCCAAGTCCCTAAGACAGAAACTAGGAAATTACTCCTGACCCTTCCTTTTCCCTCAGTATTCATGGAATAAAAAAGAAAGAAGTATTTCAATAAAGTATGACAAGTTATGCGGTAGGGGACTTATATGGCAAGAAGGTCAGCTATTTGGTGGTGATGGAGGTGAACCAATAAGAATTCTCATGTGATTTGGGTAAATTAATTTACATCTCTAAGACCTGGTTTACTCAACTAAAAATAGTTGAAGGGATAATAATAGGAGACATACCTTAAGGGCTTATTGTGAGAATCAAATGACTTGATATATGTAAATGATAATTGGACAATCTACTTCCATAGTGATATCTCCTTGGAAACCCAAGGACAAGTTGCTGTGAGTCAGGTCCAACTCGACGGCAAACAACAACAACAACAAGTATGCTTTAGATCTTACGAGCCCTCAATATGTGTTAACAATCATATCAACTATTAGAAGAAACACATTGTGGCTGTTATTGTGTTCTCACTAACTCAACAGACATTCTTAGCCTCTTCTTACAACCTCCATTTTACATACTAAAATGCTAAATATACAAATTACCAGGGGACACAGTCATTGGAAAGCTTTTGTTTTTCTTAGCAGAATGTCTTCCTTCTTTAACTCAATCTCTGAAATTTCAGCAGCCCTTTGTGTCCATGAAGTAACAAGCATGTCGTTGAATGCCAACACACTAAGGATGGTGGAGTGGAAACACAGGAAGAGTTTGTGTCCCTGATGAAATTGTCAAGAAGCAAACCAGTGCCATATTCATCTATCATTAGGCATCTTGTCATTTAAGAAAAAGAAAGTTCTACATGTTTTAACCAGTGGTGTCAGGAATTCTATTATTTACAGTTGAAAGTGTCCCTAATAGATACATACTTCAGTAACTTGGAAGTCAAATATCTAAAGTTTCAAGGCAGGAGTTTGTCCAAAGGTCACAACCTCTATCCATGTAATACTTGAAATTCTGTCTTTTTCTACACTGAGGAATTTCTTATAGATAACATAAATGCAGGGAATTTGTGTGATCTTTATAATATGTTCCATTTGTTCTTTTTAATAATTCATTATGTCTTCCTAATACTTATACTCCTGAGAGAGGAAAGAGTTCCATATATTCAAGGCTCTTAAATTATGTCAAAGAAGGAGTAAAAAGAAATAGAAACTTAAAAGCAGAAATAAAAGGCAGAACTTCTCAATGAGACAAAAACAAAAAAGGTGAGAGAAAAGTGTAGATAATTATTTTATAACTACATAAAGCGTCAGCCTTTAATTCTCAATGTTGTTTACAGTATTGATTTTAGATATTACCTATGAGAATAAATTAACTATGAGACTTTTCTCTTTATACTGTCTCTTCTGAAAATCCTCCAGAGTTATATTTCAGGGATATAGGAAGAGAGAGAGAGAGGCATAGAGAAGTATCAGGCACAGTAGATACTTTCATAATCAGTGCAAGTTAAAATCCCAGTAAGAACTTATTGCTACAAAATATGTGATCTACAGAACTTCCTAAAACTGCCAATGCCTGACTGAAAATACTATCTTGAGAAGTATTAAAGTACTAAAGCTGTAACAGTACAGCTGAGAGGTTGACTCTAGACTCGCAGTGTCCAATGTGGTAGCCACTAGCCACCTGTAGCTACTGAGCACTTGAAATGTGGCCAGTACCAACTGTTAATATAATAATATTTTGTATATATTGGGTTAAAGTATTTTTCTAAAGTTAATAGACCTATTTCTTTTATACAGCTATTAGAAATGTTTTCATTAAACATGTGGCTCTCAGTATATTTTTACTGAGAGCACAGCTCTAGGACATGATGGCTCTCATTTACCATATTGAAATCACTGGTTTCTAAACAAATCAGGATGTGGACATTTCCATGTGGAGGATAGAAAGATTGGAAAGAAGAGTTCTGAGCAGAAAGTGAGTGTGATTTTGAAGAGTGGAGAGTATGCTCAGGTTTATGAAAGGCTGAAGAAAGGGACAAACCTTAACGAAAACAGCTGGCTCCAAAGTCATTTTTAGGCAATATTCCAATCCCATGTGGAGCATATTCCATCCGCCATGTTGAGCTTTCCTCTGCTTCTTGTACTGTTTGACCGCACCTCAGTCGCTGTCTCAGGGGCATCTGGTATCCATGTTCTATTTTACTTGGCTGCTTCTTCCAGTCCCTTCCATGACTCCTATTGTGATGAAGGATGCTTATGCCCTGGGACCACTGCTTTGAAATTCTATTTGCAAAGTGAGTAAATGCAACCAAAGTGACAAATGCTTTTTTGGTACAGCAGACCTCTAGGCAGTTAACTCAGACACAGAATCACTGAACTATTCTTGCAATGAGCTACAGGCAGAGAATCTCATCCATCTTCTGCTTAAAGCCTTCAAGCCCTTCATTCCCAGTGATATATTGTCAGTTTCCATTAAGAGCCTGGAATCCCATAGCACTTTCTCTCTGAAGAGCATTAGCTGTGCTGGAGAAACCCATTAAATGAACAAGTCACCAGAGCTCTAATAAACAATCAGATTAACAGCTCAGTAGGAGAGGTATGACTCCATAAGTAATAGATTTAAAACCCTACTGGTCCTAAGTTGTGGGTCATCAGAAGCATTTGCTTCCAAATGTCTTTTGGGCAAATAGCCATTACATTACCTGGTGGTCTCTGCGCAGGTTCCTTTTAAATTCAGTTGTACTTAAGAGTAGCCAAAAAAAAAGCTTTTCCCAGATGACAAGACTCTGTGTTTTATAATGTTCTGAAAGGCAAACTTAATCCTTCTACATTTTTAAAAAGTAAAGAAACAAAAAAGAAAATACACTTATTTGGGAGTGAAATTAGCAGTCAGATTTGTAGGATGTTTAACTTCACCAAACCCATGACCTTCAAGTGTTTAGCGAGTCAGTTAACACATCCAACACCAAAACACCAAATCAATTGCCTAGAGTTGATTCCAACTCATGGCAACCTCATGTGTGTCAGAGTAGAGCCCTGTGTTGCATAGGGTTTTCAATGGCTGATTTTGTAGAAGTAGATCACCAGGTCTTTCTTCCAAGGTGACTCTGGGTAGACTCGAACCAATAATCTTTTAGTTAGCAGCTGAATGCCTTAACCATTTGCACCATCCTGTGACCCCAGTTAGTATGAAAGGGAGGAAAATAGCCACACAAGCACTAAACCCTGAATGAAAGAAGAAAGATTCTGCCCCCACCCCAAAATCAGTGGTGAATAGCCACAGGAAGATCATTTAGGTAGCGAATGTGTAGGAATTGAGAAGTTGGAATTGTAGTGAAGCCATCCACAGGGAAGTAGAATGCTGAGAATATACCTCTCTTGCATGTGGACAGCATTGAGGGAGACAGAGCCAAGGGTTAGAAGAGGTAATATCTTGACAAAATGTTAGGGAATTCCCCTATCTCAAGAAGATGTCTCTTCCTTGTGTGATTACTTTGGAAAATTAGGTAAGCCATGGCTGGGTAAGAAGTCACAGGAAAGACAGTTTCCCTGGTTATGTCCTAACAGAAGAGCATGGGAATCCACTGACTAGCTTGGTAAGAAAGACAGTGTGACACTCTGATGCTGAGGAAATGGTTCCCTTGAGAATGATCTCTTGAATCCTTCAGGTACCGAGGCTTGACTTTTGGTTTTGGCCAGCATGCTATGCTTCTCCCTTCTACTATGTGCCATTTGATTGCCTACCACTATGGTAGATGCTATTGATTGCTTTTCCCCAAACTATTATTTCATATTTTTCCTTGCTAGTAGAGGTTTACAGAAGGTAAAGGTGCCAAATACTTATTTTCTAGCAAGCATGATTCTAAACCTTGGTTAATAGGACCTGAGAGGAAATCTATAGTTGGTCTTCAAGGAAGAGTTTTCTTCCTAAAAAAAAAAAAAAAAAAAAGTATAAGAAGAAATGTCCCTCTTACTCCCTGTATTAGTTTCCTATGACTGTTGTAACAAATTCTCACAGATTTGCTGTCTTAAAACAATAGTAATGTATTCTCCCACAACTGTGGAGACCAGAAGTCTGAAATCAGTATTACTTGGTTGATTAGTATCAGAGCTGGACTTCCTCTGGAGGCCCTAGGGATGAATCTCTTCCTTGCCACTTCCTTCTACCTTCTGCTGGCTGCCTGTATTTCATGGCTGTGTCACTCCACTATCTGCCTTCTCTTCTGTGGGTGTATGTGAAGTCTCCTTCTTCTTCCCTCTTACGAGGACACTTTTGATGTCAGTTAGGGTCCACTCAGATAATCTAAGATAATTTCCCCAACTCAGATCCTTAATTACATCTACAAAGTCCATTTTTTTTTTTTTTTTTTGCCATATAAGGTAACACTGACAGGTTACTGGGATTAGGATGTTGACAACTTTTTGTTGTTGTTGTTGTTTTGCTGTCAAGTCTATTCCAATATCTTTGGGGGAGGCCATGATTCAGCCTATCACATTCCCTATGGAAAGGGATAAAGGATGAGATTTCTGGTGCTGTCAGCCCACTAACAATCACAAAGATATAAGCCTGAGGATGCAAAGGAAGAAAGAAGGAATTCAGCTAGATATTTTTATTGACCTGTGTATGCCACTGAATAGCAAAGAAACACTGTTCGGTACATTACCACGCACCTTTAGGAATACTCCTTTAGGCTAAAAGGCTCTCAAAATAGGACTGGGAAAGAGTTGCAACATTTGAGTAAACCCAGCCTTACTCATATGGAAAAGAGAAAGCTTTTGAGACCTTCATTTGCTGATGTGGCACCACTCAAATTGAAGAGAAACAGCCGCAGACATCCATTAATCATCGGAACATGGAATGTAC
>NW_006921621.1:11146807-11148360 GCF_000298275.1 Orycteropus afer afer
TAACAGATCTGTCCTGGAGGAAGTGCAGCCAGAATGCTCCTTGGAAGCAAGAATGGCCAGACTTCGTCTCACCTATTTTGGTCATGTTGTAAGGAGGGACCATTCCCTGGAGAAGGATGTCATGCTTGGTAGGGTGGAGGGTCGACGAAAGAGAGGGAGGTCTTCAACGAGCTGGATTGACATGGTGGCTGCGATGATGGGCTCAAGTATAGCAGGGATTGTGGGGTTGGCACGGGACAGGGCAGTGTTTCGTTCTGCTGTGCATGGGGTCGCTATGAGTCAGAAATGACTCGACAGCACTTAACAACAACAACATATGCCACTGATATAATGAAACTATGGCTGGGAATCATCTACCCTGGGCTTCCTGTAAATGAAATAAGAAATCCAATTGTTATGCTACCATGAATTGGGCATAGTGGTAATTGCACCTAATATGTCTTAATCGGCACAACTACTGATCTGATTTGTCCTGATAAGGAAAGAGGCATACAACTAAATGTAATTGGATCACTTTTTATTACTGTTCTTACAAAGACTTCCTGATTCACATAATTTACTTTGAGTATATGCTCTTTTATCATGTTCCACAACCTAATTGTTTTTCTGTATATGACTTAATTATTGTAACAAAATAGAGAGCTTGGTGAGGACAGGGATGCTTTTGACTCTTATCTATGGCACATGGCTGGGACACAGGAAACACTCAATAAATTACCAGCTACTCTTGGTCAATTAGGAGCCAGAGTGGCACTAGCAGTTTGTGATTGGCTATTAACCTAAAGGTTGGCAGTGTGAAACCACCCAGCAGGTCTGTGGAAGAAAGAGCTGACAAATTGCTTCTGTAAAGATTACAGCCAAGAAAACCCTATGGGGAGTTCCGGTAAGATGGCGGACTAGGCAGAAAGACCACACAGACCCTCTTCAACAAAGGAAAGGGAAACCAATTAACACAGACACAGAAGATAATTCTGGACCCCTGAGACTTGAAGGGAAGGATATAGAAGTGGAATAAACCCCAACTAGCAGAAGAATTTGCATGAAAACACCAAAAAAGAAGACAGACGGAGCTGCAGTCTGGCAGCAATCCTGAGCGATCCTGACAGCATGGCACAAACAGCTTGGAGAGTGCCGAGTGGTAGGAGGACCTAAGAATTAACCTAAAAATCAGCCCTGCTAGCCAGAGACTGCACGGAGGACTGCTCTGGTGTTTGGGAATAAACAGAGAAGGCGAAGAGAAAGGCGGGCTGAGCTGTGGACTTTTGCCTGTCTGGAGGGTACAGCCATTTTGAATGTTTACCAGCAGCTTGACCATTTTGGATATTTAAAGAGACAGCTCTCTTGCAGATTCCAGTGGCTTAAGAACAGGAAGAGTTAAACAATACAATCCACCAACTGGGCCTCATAGACATCTACAGAGCACTTCACCCAACAGCAGCACAATATACATTCTTTTTCAGTGCACATGGAACATTTTCCATGATAGACCATATATTAGGCCATAAAGCAAGCCTTAATAAATTTAAAAACATTGAAATACTGCAAAGCATCTT
>NW_006921621.1:11152150-11153621 GCF_000298275.1 Orycteropus afer afer
TTCCGTAGTGATACTGCCTCGGAAACCCAAGGAGGGGTCGCTATGAGTCGGGGCCGACTTGACGGCACATAACAACAACAACAACAACAACATAAGGTGATCCAAGATATATCTCAAAAAGATCTGGGGGTAAATGAATTTAGCAAAATCTCAGTTGGGTTGATAGCCTTATCCTTTATTTAAGTCTGGATTATGAAAATACATGGAGAAGACACTGTGAGAAGAACAGAGGGAATCAGAAGAAGAAAGGAAAGGTAACAAGAAGGTCTCAGACTCTTTGAAGACTTTCCTCCTTTAGAATGAGAACTGGGGAACTATGGCCATCCATTTTAATGGGAATCACCAGTTTTCATCTACAATCATTTATGTGTACTGAACACCACTCAATCACCAACATTTCAGAACTATGTCTGGGCTTGCCACTTAAAGTCACCATAGAAGTGTCAATTACCTAAGAGCAAGCAAAATAGTCATAGTATCTGCCAAATTCTCATCTATTGCAAGGCAAGGTTATCCCCATTGATAAAGGTTAGGGCTAGAAAGAGATAAGACAAAGTTGTATATTGATTTCATCCTAAATCCTGAGTGTTCAAAATACTAATTGAACATATGTATAAGAATATATTATATGACTATGTGTATCCTTCATACATATTATTATTAATGGATAAAAGCAATCAGTGGAATAATATGTACAATATAAACACCACTTATGTTTAAAAAAGGAGTCCTTGTGGAGCAGTGGTTAAGTACTCAGCCACTCATGAAAAAGTTGGCAGTTCAAATGCATCAACCACTCCATGGGACAAAGACATGGCAGTCTGCTTCCATGAAAATTACAGCTTTGGAAACCCTATAGGGCAGTTTACTCTGTATGGGAATAGGAATTCCCAAACACTTGATTGTACTCATGAGGAACCTGCACCTTGACCAGGAGGCTTTCCTTTGAACAGAACAAGGGGACATTGCATGGTTTAAAATCAGGAAGGGAGTGTGTCAGTTGTATCCTTTCCCCAAACTTATTCAATCTATATGCTAATCAAATAATCCAAGAAGCTGGACTATATGAAGAAAAACGTGGCATCAAGATTGGAGGAAGAATCATTAACAACCTGAGATAGGCTGATGATACAACTTTGCTTGCTGAAAGTGAGGATGACTTGAGGCACTTAATGATGAAGATTGAGGAACACAGTCTGCAGTATGGATTACATCTCAATATAAAGAAGACAAAAATCCTCACAACTGGACCAATAAGCAGCATCACAATAAATGGAGAGAAGATTGAGGACAATGAATTCACGTTACTTGGTTCTACAATCGAGGCCAGTGGAAGCAGCAGTCAGGATATTAGACAACATGTAGCACTGGGCAGATTGGCTGCGAAGGAACTGTTTCAAGTGCTGAGGAGCAAGGATGTCTCCTTGAGGACTAAGGTGCACCTGACACAAGCCATGATATTTCCAACTGC
>NW_006921621.1:11153961-11175163 GCF_000298275.1 Orycteropus afer afer
AAAGATAAGGCAGTCTGCTTCTGTAAAGATTTACAGCCTTGGAAATGCTATGAGACAGTTCTGCTCTGTCCTGTAGAGTTGCTGGGAGCTCTGGTAGCATAGTGCCTAAGGCATTTGACTGCTAACCAGAAGGCTGGAGGTTCAAACCCACCAGCCACTCCTCAGAAAGAAGTTTGGGCAATCTACTTCCATAGTGATACTGCCTCGGCAATCCAAGGAGGGGTCCCTATGAGTCGGGTCCGACTCCATGGCACATAACAACAACAACATAGGATTGCTATGAATCCGAATTGACTTGATGATAACAGGTTTGAGTTGTTTTGGTTTGGTTTATATCAAAATAAAAACTCTAGAAAAACTCTATATTGTTCTTATCTTGAGTTTCCTTACTCTATCTTAGAAGTTTTCAAAAAATTTAAATTCCAATAAATTTCAACAACCTAATCCCATTTCTAAAGGCTCTGCTGGCATAGTACCTAAGGCATTTGACTGCTAACCAGAACACTGGCAGTTCAAACCCACCAGCCAATCCTAGGAAGCAAGACTGGGCAATCTACTTCCGTAGAGATACCACCTGGGAAACCCAAGGAGGGGTCCATTTCCAAGTAATATTTTTCTTCCACATTTTTCTCACCAATTTTTTTTATCCATTCAGTTTTTAAAGATAGTAGTATCTGGTGCACAAGATGGAAATAAACTATTAAAAATCTGAAATAAATTCTAGAAAGCCTGACTGTTTCAACCACTTCTCAATGACCAAGGTAAGTAACAAGCAAATCCTTTCATTCATAAGTCAACATCAAACAGCTATTTGTTCCAGAAAATTCTGCCCCAGGAAAATAAAGCTGTTAACCAATACATGGCTTTATTGTTTGTGTCAGAAAATTCCTGCAAATGCATTTGTCTAGACCAAGCTTTTGCTTAAATGGAGAAGCAGTTTTCCTATCAGGAAAACAGATTTCCCTTCTCAGCGAACAACTCATTTACCAAACAATGTTTTACTTATCAAGACTCATCCTTTGTTGTACCTAGCAATCCAAAATGTGTGCTGTAAACTTTATTCAATCTCAAACAGTTCTCTGCCTTGAAAGACCCCCCTTAAGCCACTTAAGACTAGAAAACAAAATCCTACAGATAACCTCTCCTGGCCTACCTCTGGAGCCCTGCTCAGACTCCATCAAAATGGTGTTTTCCTTTACTAATAAAAGTAGCTTTGCTTGACTGATGGGTTTTCTGGTGGTCTTTTGGAGTGTCAACACTCAACATCTCTACCAATCTGTAAGCTGAATTTGTTTCCTCAAATAATATTAAGTTCCAAATTCTGATCTGGATCCCAAAAAAGAGAAATAGAGGTAAGGATTCACTCATGGTCGCTTGTTCTCATCTGACATTTTCCTTTCCTGCTTTCCAGAGGCCATTCTGGGATTGCCAGCTCCCACTTTCCCTCAATGCTCTCCTCACTGTGCGGAATGCAGTTATTGAGAAGCTAGACAATTGCTACACTAAGTAGCTGTTCCAGGAGTCTTGCTTATTTTGTACTCCCAGTGCCAGATACAGTGCCTACTTTCCTGTTGTCTCAAAAATGCATCTAAGGCCCAATACTGAGAATAAGAGGGACATACCCCAACATTCTAAAGCAGGTTCTAGGCCCCTTCCTCATGAGAGTTAGTTTAAAAAATAACAAAACTAGACCTGCAACTTCAACTCTTATCACTCACCTCACACCAGACTATGGAAGAGGAGATCATATAGTTGAAAGCAGGCTTGAGAGCAGCATCTGGGTAGAAGGTTGCTAGCCTAGTAAGGAAAGCTATTGTATTTTTCTCCCTGTCTCACCATGTCCTATCTTAACCATAAAAGTGTTGGTTTTTTTTTGTTTTGTTTTGTTTTGTTTTAATCTATTTATATCAGTCCCATAGTTGGAAATACATTTTACATTGAGACTTAGTACAAAAATATATATGTACATAAGCTGAAACAGGGAGCTCTGGTAGCATAGTGGTTAAGACACTTGCCTGCTAACCAGAAGGCTGGCAGCTCAAACCCACCAGCCACTCCTTGGAAGGAAGGTTGGGCAATCCTACTTCCGTAGTGATACTGCCTCGGAAACCCAAGGAGGGGTCACTATGAGTCGGGTTTGACTCAACGGCACATAACAACAACAACAACAACAAGCTGAAACAAAGGTGTATACATAAACTGAAAAAAAAAGTTTCATAAAATAATACCTACCCCCATTACACTATGTTTTCTATTCTGACCCATTGCGTTCTATTTCATTATTTTTAAAATGGTGTCACCAACCACTACATTAATTTAACAACCCATGAACCAGAAATTCTAGGTTGAAAAACATTCTCAGAGATATAGAAACTGGGACATCTAACAGAATGGCAGTCAGCATTTTAGTCCTGGCTGAGTATTTCATTCCACAGAAGCCATGGAGCCAAAAGTTAGACTAAATTGATTTCAGAACTCACTAACCTACAATACACAGAATGGAAAAAAAAAAAAAAAAAACACTAACAAAGATCTAAGTTCTTTCCTAGACTTTGTTTTGATTGCTAATTCCCAGAGAGAGTTGGGTGAAACAAGAGCCAATGAACATCTCCCTGACAGAGCCTGCTAGTCCTTGTGACACACAAGACTGTCTTATTTTTCTTGTCTCCTGTAGATGGTGACTCTGAAATCTAGGATGTGCAAATAAAACGAAAATCTGTTCAAAACCTCCCAGTAACTGGAGAAGAACTGGCTCCCTC
Source organism: Orycteropus afer afer (assembly GCF_000298275.1). Taxonomy (NCBI): domain Eukaryota; kingdom Metazoa; phylum Chordata; class Mammalia; order Tubulidentata; family Orycteropodidae; genus Orycteropus; species Orycteropus afer. Next base: position 11,156,721 of record NW_006921621.1, read on the forward strand.
AAGTCCCAGTTGAGGATGGCAACAATGAAAGTCCTATTGGGAAGAAAGACTCTTTCCTCAGGGAGAAAGGAATCCATTCCAAGGCCTGTCTAGACACTGGAAGACAAACTTTGCTTGTTTGTTTGTTTGATTTTTATCATGTTATCTTCTTCGTTGTTATCATTATCTTCAAAATTTTTTTTTCTCCATTCCTCCTGAGAAATCACAATGTACAGATTTTTTTTTTCCTAAGGATTCTGAAAGTCCTAATAATGAGAGTTGAACAACACTATAAGTACGTGATTTAACTTGTGTTGAGAAAAATGGCAGTGTATGTAAAAGCACACATATAATTTTCATAATTTCAGCTGTATACAGAGTGTTCTTTTTCATCTTTTCAGAAACAAAGCTTCTAAAGGCCCATTTCCTAGTCTGCTCTAATTCTTCCCATAAACAGGATGCCATATTTAGAGCTGGACATTAAGAGAAGTTGTAGAGCATCCTTTCCAAAAACAAAATAGATTTTTATAGTGTATGTTAGGTGACTCGAGCCAGAGGTATAGGGGAAAAAAGTATAAGTTTATTCCCAATTAAAAACAAAGAGTTTATTATGGCAAAAGAGCATTTTGAAAAATAGGGAAACAGAGTTAAAGTTCTGGAAATCATGCTCCAAGAAGCTACAGAATTATAGAGGTTGATAAAGGCAAAAACCAAAAGTTAGGGTGTACAGCCAGGGTATTTCTAACTGGTTAGCAGTCACAAAGTTGCAGGTGGCAGGATCTTGGTTGACCCGTCTTGCAGGAGTTGACTTCCTTTGCAAAGAGGAAGCTTCAGGTGACAGAACATGGCTGATTATAAATTTCCTGAAACATTTTAAAACAAAATTATTCCTAAGTACAGAGGATTGAAAAAAGGGGATCAGAAAGACAGCTTTCTAGGGAAGGGGGTTGTCTAAGGGTATATAGCTTAGCCACTAAAGTCACATATTTAACACTATGCATAACACCCATACAAGCTGAATAATCTCTTCTTAATATTGGCTATTTCTAACCACAAATTTGAGCAATGTAGGCAAACCCACATTTTTCTGTAGAAACTGTTCATATCCAGGTAAAAGGTACAGTGGAAATTTTTTTTTACAGAAGTGACAGTCTTTATTTTATGAGAGAAAAATACAAAATGGAGTCACTTGGGACGAGGAGGGATTTGGCTTAGATCTTAGCCAGAAGTTTCAGTCATACCAAGAGCCTTAGTTTCAGAATGCTCTTTCTCACCAGCAAGCAAGGACAAGATAAGAAAATGGAGTATGTCACTATTTCTGAGTATGGCAAAACTGACCTTGTCCAAGCAAGAGCTATGACTCAGGGATCAAGTTAAGGATGAAGGAAGAAGTTACCCAGACTGCATGGGCTAAAAATAACTGAAGGTACATGTCCACATTATAGACTCAAAAACCACCACAGCAAGCAAGATTGGACTGCTCCTCCCTGCCTCTCCACAACCTCTCTGGTCCCACTCTTGATGGCTCTTTTATTTCCTCAAGGCCACCAACTTTGATTCCCTTTGCCTCAGGTCTGGTAGGTGCTGGGAATAGGAGAGAGAGAACACAGTGTAACTTTCCCTGGATGAATGCCCCAAGTATGGTTCTAAGCCTTCCCTACATCGCCTTTTTTTTTTTTTTTGTCTGATAGAATCTGGCAGTGGAAGTGACAAACATTAAAAACAGAACTGCCCTAAAAGTAACACTGAACTAAACAATGGCTCTCAACTTGTTGATGTTGTTAGTCGCTGTTGAGTCAGCTCTAGCTTATGGCGACCCCATGTAGGACAGAATGAAATGTGGCCCATCCTGCACCACCTTTGCAATGTTGGTGTGCTTGAGTCTGCTGTTGCAGCACTGTGTATTTTCCGTACCTTCTTCCACCCTATGAGTCAAGATTCTGTTGTGATCCATATGTTTTCCATGGGCTAATTTTCTGTAGTAGATCTTCAAGCCCTTCTTCCTAGTCTGTCTTAGATTGGAAGCACTGCTCAAACCTGTTCACCACGGCTGACCCTACTGTTATTTGAAATTGTTGTGTCACAGGTTCTAGCATCACAGCCTGCAAATCACCACAGTATGACAAAGTGACAGACAGAAGAAGGTGGCCTTCATATAAAAACCCATTGCCGTTAAATTGACTCTGACTCACAGTGACCCTATCCACAACCTCATAGCACAGAGCAGAACTGCCCCATAGGGTTTCCAAGGCTATAATCTTTATGAAAGCAGACTGTCACATCTTTCTTCTGAAAAGTGCCTGGTGGGTTTAAACCACTGACCTTTTGGTTAGCAGCTGAGCTCTTAACTACTGCTCCACTAGGGCTCCAGCTTTCATATAAACCAAACCCAACCCAACCCACTGCCACTGAGTCAATTCCGACTCATAGTGACCCTATTAGACAGAGTAGAACTGCCCCATAGGGTTCCCAATGCTGTGAATCTTTACAGAAGCAGACTGCCTTATCTATCTCCTGCAGAGCAGCATGTGGGTTTGAATTGCCAACCTTTTGGTTAGTAGACCTGTGATTTAACCACTGTACCACCAGAGCTCCCTGAAAAACTCATATTTGTCCAGTGGCCATGCACACCAACTCTAACAGAGTTAAACTCTTTGCTAAAGTAGGGAAATAATTTTTTTTTAAATAACATAAAGAAAGGAATAATAGAATTTTTCCCATTTTATAGACAATGAAGCTAACTCTCAGAATAATAACTATTATTATTCATCTAGTAAGTGGTAGAGCCAAGATTCAAGCCAGTTATAACTCCAAGGTTAATGTTCTTTTTTTTTTTGGACCTGTCAGGTGAGTAAGAAGTTTGTGGGTAAGCAATTAGGTAATTTGTGACAAAACATTTGGTAAAGGTCTGCCCTTGAGGACAAGATAGCATTTCCAAGTACCTTCCAGTGCTGAGATTCTGACATTCTACATAGTATGTAATTTATGGGCAATAGGAAATTACATCACCTTACTGTTGCATTTCATTAAATAATACCCACCTTTAAGACTTTATTTGGGATGAGGTAATTTATTAAATAATTTTGAGATGAAGTAATTCAATTCTAAAGGCCCATATGCTTTCCATTTTGAGAAAGAATGTGTTTTTTTTTTTAATTGTCACCTCTTTCTAATATCAGTTGAACTAATTTTAAAGAGATGCTTTAAAAGAGGGAATCGTGCAGACACACCTTCTGCATTATTCTCAAAGTTTTTCTAATGTACAATATTTCTACATCAGAGTCCATTAAGATCCTAGGCACTTTATTGCATGCTTATGGCAGCCTTTCCTTGTGTGTGGATATTACATGTGTTTACACGACCTCCCTCTCTCACTACCATTGAGTCGAATCCGACTCATAGCGAACTCTCCTTAGGTTTCTGAGGTAGTATCCCTATGGAAGTACATTGCCCAATCTTCCTTCCGAGGAATGGCTGGTGGGTTTGAACAGCCAGCCTTCTGATTAGTAGTCAAACGCCTTAGGCACTATGCCACCAGAGCTCCTCCTTTTGGTGCTAGGAAGGTTTTATATACAATTTTTTTTATTTACTCACTCAAGAGACATTGAGCTGAGTCTATATCATGTAGGAGGCTATGTGGGGGGTGTTAGGGACACATGGGTCTCTGCCCTCAAAGAGCTCATAGACAAGTGAAGAGGGCCTAGAAGTAAAAAAAAAAAAAAAAAAAGTTGCCATCATGTCAACTCCAACTTGATGACCCCATGTGCTTCAGAGTGGAACAGGTTTTCAAAGCTGTGATCTTTGGGAAACACATTGGCAGAACTTCCTTTCAAAGTGCCTCTGAGTAGATTCAAACCACCAGCCTTTACGTTAGTAGATGGTTCAGAGAACAGGAACAGACCTATGTTTAGATCCCAGCTTCAGGGCCCTGGCTCTGTGGCTTTGAACAAGATCTTAACCTTGCTAAGTTCATTTTCTCATTTGCAGGAACAGTGACAGAACCTATCAAAATAAGTTTATTATGAGATTAAATAAGGATGTATATGTAAAATGCTGAGTCTAGCCAAGAACATTGTATGAACTCAATAAATATCAGTTATCATTTGTATTAAATGCTGTGGAAACACACAGGAAAGGCACTTGACTCAGCCTTGACAGAGGAAGATGAGGGAGGTTTCCCAAAAAACATGGCATCAGAGTAAGGAGAGGCAACAAGACCTATGGTTTAGAGCAGCGGTACTCAACTGGGTGCTTCTTTTTCCTGCCACCACCCAACTCCCATGGGACACTTGGCAATGTCTGGTGACATTTTTAATTGTCACAACTGGGGCAAGGAGGCATGTTACTGGCATCTAATGAGAAGAGATCAGGGATGCTGCTGACATCCTATAATGTATAGGATAACCTCCTCCAAAGAGTGATCCAGCCATAAATGCTAATTATGCTGAGGTTGAGGAACCCTGTAGCCAGACTGCCTGGGATTTAACTGGCTCAAGTCACTTGTTAGCTGTGTGACTTTGGGTAAGTTACTGAACTTTGCTATGCCTTACTTTCCTCATTTATAAATGGAAATAATAGGAGAACTTACTGAGTTAAGATTGATAAATACCTAGAATATAGGAAGGACTATGTATATTCTAAAATAAATAAAATACAATATCTAAGTGAGTCCTAGGAGCTCTGATGGTATAGTGATTAAGGCATTTGACTGCTAACCAAAAGGTCAGTGGTTTGAACCCACTAGCTGCTCCACAAAAGAAAGATTAGGTAGTCTGCTTCAGTAAAGATTTGCAGCCATGGAAACCCAGTGGGGGTCGCTATGAGTTTGAATTGGTTTGATGACAGTGGGTTTGATTTTGGTTTGGAAGTGAGTCCTAAAGGATATTTCTTCCCTCAAATCAACAGTAATGGTCTAACATAGAATGATTGAAGACACAGATACAGATACTCCTCAGGTGTAACCAAATACTTTCCTACATTGATTTTCTGGGTTTGAAGGCTTAAGATCATTGACTTACGGGACAACTCAATGAACTGGCATAACATAGCTCACAAAACTCATGATCTGCATCCTAGCGAAGCAAGTAGTATCTTGAGTCTTAAAACCTTGGGAGTGGCCATCTAAGACACAACCATGAGTCTCTGCTCACCAGGAGCAAAATAGTATGAAGGTAACCAAAAGCCCAGAGAAGAAACAAGGGTACACAAGCCATAACCTCACCTACCCTGAGACCAGAACTAGATGGTGCCTGATTACCACCATTGACCATTCTGACTGGGGTCACAAGAGTTGGTCCTGGATAGAATGGGAGAAAAATATGGAGAAATCAAATTATTATTTAAGGGGAAAAAAAATCAGACAAACAGAACAACAGAGAACAGAGAACTTCCTAAGACTACTGCTCTGAGACACTCTTTAAACCTAGCACTGAGCCTATCCCCTGAGATCACCTTTTAGTGAAACAGTGGAGTGTCATACCGTGACACACCATAAGATTGGTGCTCTACTTACAAAACATCAGTATGAGATCAAAGGTCAACAATTACTCAAAAACAAAGATGAGAAGTTAAGGGGGCAAGGAAACTAGAGTATTGAACAAACTGAAGACAAAGAGAATGCTGATACATTGTGACTAATGTAGCTAATGTCACTGAACAATTTGTGTGAAAATTGTCAAATGAGACCCTAACTTGCTATGTAAACTTTCACCAAAAACTCAATAAAATAAACAAATAAATAAGGGCTTATTAACACCCCATTCACTCATTCAATGTCCTACGTACCTTCTAGGAAGATCACTCGTGGATCCATGAAATTCTAGGAGTTATTTCCTTTGGATTATAATATCTTTAGCCAAGTCTCCACCTTGTAGCTGTGGCTCAGTTAGTCCAAAGTGACTTAAAATTCATGTGCAAGATGTACAACTCTGGGATGTAGCTGAAGAAGAACAGGACAGTCATGGAAAATGCAGTCCTAGGAAGGATTATGTACTTACATTCTCTTCTGTGACTTCTCATTTTATTATTTTATATTTTCTTTTACACTCTCCTTTCCTATTCAAGTTTTACATCTCTAACACCCCAATAAAAATATTCACTGCTATTTTTCTCAATAACTATTGTGATAAAACTTTATATCTTCCTACTGCCACAAGGGAGTTTTATAATAATAGTCTGTGCCTTGATAGTTGAAGGATAGATGAGAAGACAGATACTTCTCAGGAATCTTGATTAGACCCTGATGGTACTGTCCAAAATGAATCTTCCTGTCCATTCTGTGGTTCCACCCTTTGGAAAGGTCTTCCTTGTCCATTTCCTCACAGACACATCTGTCTTGGGCGTAGGGGAGCATGCCCTCCTCAAGAATGGCTCAGCATTCCTACTGTTCATACAAATTTGGAGGTCTATGGGTTGTTTTGGTTAAAGGCATCACACTAGGCTCATGGCTTCTCTGACAATATAATTTTCTCAAGAAATGAACTATGTGTATTTTTCTATTTTGTTACAGAGTTCCATGTGCCAATAACCACACCTAAATAATTTTCTAGGTTTTATTTCATTGCTTCATAGACTTCTCACCTCTATAAGAACTTTCTCTCATCTTACCATTGTCAGCCTTAAGTCTAGCTAACAAAAACAGACTCTTTGCCACAGTTATTTTTGGTCAAGGCCATTTTCAGTCTTATACTGTTTAGAGTCCAAAAGTAAGTACAGTCTTGCAAGACTCTTAATCTCTACTTACAACTCTTCCAGGTTCTTTTTTTTTTTTTTAATTCTGATCTTATGTTTCTTATAATATTTAGCGCAAAAAATTCTAGCATGAGCTAACATTCTTAATATTTCCAACCATTTGCCATAGAGCTGACAGTTCATTAGGAATACCATCTACCTTCGAAGTTACAGTGGGTGATATTTTTCTCAAATTCATTGCCACAGCACAGGTCTTCACCCCTCCAGCCTGTGATGTCTGTTTTTTTCACTGCCTGACACCTGACTGCTAAGCTAATTCACATAAATGAGGTTTCTTTTGTGAGAGTACCATACTTTAATAGCACTAATTTACGTAATAATTTGAATAGACTTAGCTGAAGTATCATAATGTATTTAAAAGCCTCAAGAATAAGAAGATAATTTATTTCTCATGTGAACAAACCTAAACTGGTGGTTGAGTTGAAGCTGCTCTTCCCACACATTCAGCAATCCATGCCATATTCAATGTTTACTTTAAATGTCTATTATAGTAAATATGTATTATTATTATTTTACGACTCAAAAGCATTTTACGGTTCCCTTCAACACAGTACCAACTCCTTAGCCTGGCTGACTATTAGAGCTTTCTACAATTGTCTTTTTCATCTTTTCTCTCACTGCTTCCCCTATGAATTCTATACTGGATCAACTAGCCTATTCATTATTATCCAAATAAGTTGCTCTTTCCTGTATTCATTCTGTTAAACATGACAAAATCAAAAATCTCTCATCCTGGAAACACTCCAGATGTTTCCACTAAAAATAAAATGAGCTGGTGGAAAATTTTTATTGAATATGTGGCTGCCAGATGTGACAAACCATTCATGTACAAGCCTTATTTAGCTTCATGACAGTCTCATTCCCATATATTAAAGAACAGTGAACTGAGAACATTGAGCAAGACTAATGCGTCAGGCCTCATGCTATGAATAAAGCACAGCCCTTATTCTCAAAAGTCACCAAAGGTTAGAAGGCAACAAAGGGCAAAGGAAACTCAACTCTAACCTCTCAACACTCTTCTCCTCATTTACTCATCCATTCATTTGGCAAACATTTTTTGACAAGTTACTGGGAATGCATGATCCATTGGGCCTGGTCTCAGCCACCTGACACAATAAACGACAACTACAAATGCAAGTGCGTAGACTGAGGGATGCAGGACATACTGGGAGAATGGAGAAGAGAAACATAAACAGGCAGAGTTGAGGAAGGGAGAGGCTTGTTTGTTCTTTAAAAATTGGAAGGTGTTAGCCAGGCAAACAGTGGGTAAGGGGGTATCCAAACTAGATTTCTCACATAGGATTGTTCATATATACAAAAAAAAAAAAATTGCCATCTAGTGGATTCCAACTCATAGTGACCCCCATTGGGTTTCTGAAGCAGTAAATCTTTATGGAAGTAGATTGCCCCATCTTCCTTCCACAGAGTGGGTGGTGGGTTTGAACCACCAACCTTCTGGTTAGTAGTCAAAAGCCTTATGCAGTGCTCCTTAATTCATCTATAGCTAAGAATATTATTGTTTTTTGGAAATACCATGCTTGCTCAAGAATGGGGAAAATATTTTAGAAGGGGTTGGGATTTTTTTTTTCCTTGATTTTCTTCTCAGTAGACTAAATAGGTTGACAACAGAGAATGTGTCTTACTCTTTTGTATTTTTAGTCATTTATTGTAAGTGCTGAAACCAAGTTAAATATGCACCAATGGGATTGTGAGATTCCTAACTTTTCCATGGTATTGCTAAGTTGAGGACTAATCATTTCCATGGCCTTAAAGGAAATACCAAAATGGTAACTTGAAAATGCAAGCTAATAAACAGCTTTGGAAAATTTTTTTGTGCTCCTAGCATTATGCTTCCTAGGTGGTGTAAATACAGTTTGTGCTTGTCTATTAACCTAAAGGTTGGTGTTTCAAACCCACTCAGCCATCAGAGCCACAGAAGAAAAGCCTTATGCTCTGCTTCCATTAAGATCACAGCCAAGAAAACTCTGTGGAGCAGTTCTGCTCTGTAACACATGGAGTCACTATGAGTCTGAAACGACTTTACAACAATGAATTTTTTTTTAAGCATTATAGGATATATTGGAGACATATCATAGTTAAGAATATGTATTTTAGAGTCAAACCTTCTGGATTCATATCCCAATTCTGCCACCAAGCTGTGTGAACTAGGCAAGTTCTTCAATATCTCTGGACCAATTACTAGTACTCATCCCACTGAGTCATTGTATGAAGTAAAATTAGTAAGAAATAGCTTATTAATACAGTACCTGGCATATAGTGTTTGATATACATTTTCTATTATTATTACATCAATTAGTAGCTTCCTCCAGTGAAATTTTGCCAAGTTGAATAGCAGATCATGTTTTCCAGGTCCTGTCTGGAGGAATAGGAATGGAATACAGTGGGTGGATCATATCCGGGTCACTTTGAAGATTCCACTTGGATCCTTAAGGAGTTAATACTGTAGATGAACTTCTCTCTAGAGTAGACATTTTCACAACCTGTCCAAGAGCTAAAGCAGTAGAGAAAATATGGTAAAATGTATTTTACTTTACTGCATATCATATTCAATTCAAATCCCCATAATTAGTTTTATCTGTCTCTGTACTGCCTGTTTGTCAGGTAATACCCACAGAGTTTCCTATATTTTATTGAGTTAGTGACTGTTCTGGCTAACTCATCTCTTTTTGTGTGTATTACTTACCCCTCTGATTTCCTTTCTGCCTTCCTCCAGACATAGATTCCTTCCCTTTCTAACTCTGATGGGATAAGCATTACATCATGGGATAAGTAAATCTAATGTATAGCACTTCATAATTTCTGAAATTTCTCAGAAAAGTATGAACAAATGAATAAAACATAGGAGAGTTCTAAGATAAGGTTGATCCTGCTTATTTTTCTTTCTACCCATTTTCATATAGAAGAAGATAATTCATCACTTGAGTGTAAACAGTGCTCCCAATGGGGTCACAGATCTACTATCTAAGATGCCAGAGGAATTTATCTAGCATCATTTATGAAAAAAAAAAAATAATATATATATATATATATATATATATCAATTTATGTGGCCAGCTACAGAGTACAAAACATATCACTGGATGTTCTACTCAATAATGCTAAGATCTCATAATGGAAATTAAATGTAATGAAATACCCTTATTCATGGGAGTTGGTAAGATTGTTCTCCCCAAAGTACACAACAGCATAAAGAATATGATAGGAGAACAGCACATAAGAGACATAGTTTGAGGTCAGAGTTGTGGCAAGACTTTTAGAGGTGACCTGAGTCTCTAGTCATATCCCTTTACTGGCATTGTTGCTGTGATTAGGTGCCTGCCATCTAGTCTATTCCAATTTATAGTGACCCTGCGTACAGCAAAATGAACACTGTCCAGCCCTGCACCATTCTCAAAATCGTTGCTCTGTTTGAGCCCATTGTTGACATTTTTAACACCATTCTAGCTGGTGCTGCACACAGAGGTGTGCCCACAGTAACCAGTTGGTGCAGGCAACTATGATGGAATGCAAATGCATAATGAAGCCAGTGGGAGCCCGGGGAGTATAAAATTAGCTGCTGTGTTCCAGCTTTCCAAGTGTGCCTTACACAAAGAACTGGGGAGATTATGGGAATATGTCCAGCAAATAAAAAAAGACCACAGAAATCTAGGCGAGTAGCTGGAAAATCAGGAACATAAATATTATATGAATCAGGAATTTTCTGTATATAGAGGTTTACATCCTGCTTTTCTCTTTTAAAATTTTATCATAAGAATTTCCTCTTATTATTAAACATTATTTAAAAACACACTTTTTCTTTTTTCCAGTTTGATTTTTTTAAATCTTTTTGTTGCACTTTTGAGTGAAAGTTTATAGAGGAAATTGGCTTTCTATTCAACTGTTCATAGACGTTTTATTTCATAACATTGACTGCAATCCCATGATGTAACAGCACTCTTCCCACCTCCTCCCTGTGGTCCTGTGGTTACCATTTCCCTTTGTCCTTCTCTCCTACCTATTCCTGCCTTCATAGCTTTATCCCTGGGAAAATGTGTTTTTTTGATCTCATATGGTTGACTGTTGCAAGGAGTGGTACCTCCCTGGTGTTATCGTTCACCCCGTAGCTCTGTCAGTTATTTGGCTGGAAATTGAGCCATGTGGGTGAGTTCAGTTCTAACCTTGAAGAGTGGGTAAGAGCCATAGTCTCAGGGGTTCCATCAGTCTCTATCAGACCAGAAAGCCTGGTCTTATTTACTTATTTATGATTTTTGAGTTTGTTCTACCTTTTTTCCCCCTTTATCTAGAATCTCCTATTCTGATCATTTTCTGAGTGGTTGGCAGCAGTAGCCAGGCAACATCTAGTTCTGGTCTGAGGACCATGAAGGCTGAGGTTCACGTGGTCCACTAGTCCCTTGGACTAATTCTTTCTATGCATCTTTGCTTTTCTTCACTCTTCTTTGCTCAGAACAAGAAGAGACCAATAGTTGCACCTTATGTGGCCACTCATAAGCTTTTAAGATTCTAGTTGCTACTCACCAAGATAGGATGTACAACACTGTTTTTGTGGACTGCGCTATGCTGATTGACCTTGATGTTCCTCCCTATGCCCTGCAACTATGCAACTATAGGCCTGAGCTCCCAGGCCCAGCAACTCATTTGGTTATAGCTAAGAAGCTTCCATAACTTTGTCCCATTAGCTCTACTATATACATGGATATATTTGCAGCACATATAAATACATATGTAGAAATATCATCTGCCAAATCTACATACACTTTTTAATGGCTGGATAGTATCCATCATATAAAAACATCAAAATATCCTACTAATTTCCCTTTTTTAGACACTTAGGTTGTTTCTAATTAGAGAGTATCACCAATGAGACTATGATGGATATCATCATGTAAAAGTCTTTGTCTATGTCTCTAACAGGAAAAATCCTCCAAAAAAAAAAAAAAAAAAAAACCTTTTTAATGGCTTGGAATTTATATTCTTGACTCAAATTATAAAAACAGGCACAATGGGTAAAAATAGATACAAAGCCAACAAACACATGAAGAAATGTTTACGATCATTAGCCATTAGAGAAATGCAAATCAAAACAACAGTGAGATACCATCTTGCCCCAGCACTAATAGCAAACTTCAACAAGACAGATCATAACAAATGCTGGCAAGGATGTGGAGAGGTTGGGACTCTTATACATTGCTGGTGGGATGGTAAATTGATACAACCACTGTGGAAAGCAGTATGGTGACTCCTTAAAAAGTTGGAATTAGAAATACCATTTGATCCAGCAATCCCATCACTAGGTATATATCCTAAACAAGTGAGAGCCAGGACAAGAACAGATATATATGCACAACCATGTTCATCGCAACACTATTTACAATAGCAAAAAGATGGAGAATTCATATTACCTTATTTGAAGACTTGCTATAAAGCTTTGGTTATCAAGTCAGTGTAGAATTGACATAGGATGGACAGATTGATTGATGGTTTTCTGCCCACAACCCTAGGTTCCAGATACTTCTTTCTCCCACCTCCTTGTTCTCAATCTTTCTATCTTCTTCCTTCCAAGACTCTACCACTACAATATTTCCCTACCTCAGACCACTTCTCCTTCCACACAAAGTAAACAATCAAGTGTGCCACTTGAAGCTCTGCCCATGTTCTATAGAGGGCTGATACAAGTGGTGATGGAGACTGTGGGAGGTGCTAAACATCCTTCCAAAACACTCCTTAGGACCACCACTGTCCCACTCTAAGGCTATTCATTCAAAGCATTTGTTAGGAGTGCAATTCCTTCCAAGAAAAGGCAGCTTAAGGGAAAGTGAGAACGTTGTGAGCTGGAAGGCTGCATGCTAGTCAGCATTCATGCACTGGGAAGGTAACTCCTTCCCAAATAAAAATGGTCTAAATCCCTGATAACTTCAAAAAGTACAAATGTTACATGTGGGAGTTGTCCAGGACTGAGAAATGGTCCTGGGAATAGTTTGGGCCACCCAATTTAGTGTTTGATTAAATACAATTTTATACTGTTTGTAACGATTTTGTGCTTTCACATTATCTCTCTGTGCAGCAGTTTCATCACTTTGGAGGCAGGATTACATCTTGTACTCCTTATACCCCACTCCTCAGCATCCATCCCTGGGCCAGAATTACACCAGCCATTCAAATTATCAATTAACTGATTCTCACTTGTGTAAGGCAGGGGCTCTTGCCTTCAATTCTGCCAGAGTTACTCTGCCTTGAGCACTGATGCCCATCCTTCTTCCTATAACCTGCTCAAGGTTTCCTAACCTCTATTCACAGAACACATCCAAAAGCACCACCAAAAAAAAAAAAAAAGGTCTTATGATCTACTTAGGTAAATATTATAGGCAAGAAAATCCTATATAGCACAGTTCTACTTTGTAACATCATAGAATCACCATGAGCAAGAATTTATGGAAATGGGTTTGGTTTTACTCAGTTTATTCATAGATCTTTCTACCTTTTATTTCAATACTGAGCGACCATTTGCAATCCAAAGTCATTTCAATTCCGAGGTTCATGGGTACCTCTGAGGTGCCCTGTCTGGATGGCCACCCCATTCCCGTTTGCCTCCCAAACACTCTTTCTGCGCTAGCAGTTGAGGGGAGTCATTGCAAGAGCTTCCCATCCCCCTATCACCTGATAAGGGTATTGAGTTTTTCAGCTGGCTAACTGTCTTATTTATCTAGTGCTGCTATAAGAAGTACCACAAGTGGGTGGTTTTGACAAACAAATTTATTTTCTCACAGTTTAGGAGCCTAGAAGTCCAAATTCATGGCATCAGCTCTAGAGGAAGGCTTTCTCTCTGTGTCATCTCTGGGAGAAGTTCCTTGTTTCTTTGTGATCTTCACGTGGTGTGCCATTTATCTTTCCCCATCTCTGCTTACTCACTTGGTCGTTTAATCTCTTATATCTCAACAGAGATTTATTTAAGGCACATCCTACACTAATACTGTCTCATTAACATAACTAAGTAAACTCATTCCCAAATGGTAATATAGGCACAGGTATAAAAAACCAAACTCACTGCCATTGAGTCGGTTTTGACTCAGAGAGACCCCTCCTTGGGTGTCCGAGGCAGTATCTCTATGGAAGTAGATTGCCCAGTCTTTTTTTTGAGGAGTGGCTGGTGGGTTTGAACCATCAGACTTCTGATTAACAGTCAAATACCTTATGCACTACACCACCAGAGCTCCTGAGCCACAGGGGCTGTTGTTGTTGTTGTTGTTATGTGCCGTCGAGTCGGCCCCGACTCATAGCGACCCCTCCTTGGGTTTCCGAGGCAGTATCACTACGGAAGTAGGATTGCCCAACCTTCCTTCCGAGGAGTGGCTGGTGGGTTTGAACCGCCAGCCCTCTGGATAGCAGTCAAGTGCTTTTAGCCACTATGCTATCAGAGCTCCCCGAGCCACAGGGGCTAGGATTTACAATATATTTTGGGGGGACACAATCCAATCCATAACACTGGAAAAATACCAAAATCCTCCTTTCATTGATTCAGGGCTGGGTTTGGCATTCCTTGACTATCCACTCTTCAAAGTCATACCACTGAACACCTCTAGACTGAGAAGGAAATCCAGAGTTCCTGATGCCAATATGAAGTCCACAGGGTCACTGTTAGTAAACATATGGGCTTGGATCCTATAGAGCTAAGGTCTTATTCAAGTAAATATCATGTTTGTCCCCAGAATGTCTTGTTATGTCCAGCCTTTGGGGTCTTTCTGAACTGAATTACCAACCTGGTTCTGTCACTGGATAGTTGTGTGATCTTAAATGTATTACTTAATCTCTCTGAGATTCTCTTTCCGGAGTTGGCACATGAGAAGACCCGTTTGTATTTGTTAGTTATGCTGAGGACAAAAGCGTAAAAGTTATGTAAGTTGCTTGGCACAGTAATTGGTATCTGCTATTGTTAGGTGCTGTCAAGTTAGTTCCAAATCATAGCAACCCTGTGTACAACAGAACAAAATGTTGCCTGGTCCTGTGCCATTCTCACAATCATTGCTGTTTCAGCCCATTGCTGTGGCCACTGTATCAATCCATCTTGTTGAAGTCTTCTTCTTTTTCACTGACTCTACCAAGCCTGAAATTCTCCTTCAGTGACTGGTCCCTCCTGACAACATGTCCAAAGTAACTGATTAAAATTGTAGCATTGTTATTATAATTCAAATAATTTTATTTACCCTATTCCATACCCACTTCACTTCCCATGCAGGACACTGTTCTAGCTTTTTAATTGTCCCTCTCCCTGTTGCATTTCTTCTATGTTCTTCCTCCTACTATACACAGTGGTCTAGTAGAGTTTATGTGTTATCAGTTTTTTAAAATAAAGTTATAGAACCCATCTGACCAGAATGCCCTTTCCACTTCTCCTCTTGCCTTGCACATACTCTCTTTTCTATTGACTTTGTGATTAATGATAATGTTCAGACCAACTTGCAGCATATGACAATGAAGTCACCTCCCTAAATGTCCAGAAAGCATAAATCCATTCATACTGACACGCTTTCTTCTCATTTCACGGGGCTGCAATTCAATGACAAGCTCATGTCCCAATGTTGAGGTGACACTGACAAGACATTACCTGACAACGTGTAGCTCACAACACACCAGGAATAGGCAAATAGATATTGCCAAGAAAAACAAGGAGAAGTGTACCACTTTTCAGTGCACACAATAGTATATATTTTAGAAGAGTCACAAGAATGGGTGGGCTCTGGCATGGGAACTGGAAGTTCCTGCCAAATGAGTTAGGCAAAGAGGCAATGTTGATTTCAATGTCAGTTAAATGTTGATAGTAATTAAATGTCAAGGTGATGGAACACTGTGCCATCTGGCATCACTGGTAATTGAAAAATTATCTTCCTGACTCTGGCCATGACATGTCCTTCCTCAAAACTTTCAACAGGCCCATGCCCCTTCTGCCCTGGGCAGACTCTAGATTCCAAGCCCAGTTTTCAAGGCCCACTCACCTCTCAAAATATAACTAGCACTTTCTCACTCTGTGCTTTTGCTTACCATATTCTCTGTTTATTCCATCTGCTCTATTGAAATCTTACCCATCTTTCAAGGCCTTGCTGAAATACAAGTCTCTTCATGATCCACCTCCATTCCTACCATGGCCATGGAATCACAATGTCTTCTTCAGCTAAAAACAATTTCTCTGCCCATGTACTTCTATATCACTTTTTTTTTTCCTGGTTTTTCTTTTGTATGAAAAAATAACTGTATTGTGCTGTGAATTTGAAATTTTATATATGCAGTTTTGTTTAAGCCACCAAGCTTGCCACTGAACATAGTGGGTGGCAGTGAGAAGAAAACTCAGTAATATCAGTGAACATCTTCAAAATATACTTCAAAAGCCATTGTGAATTATGCAAATATAAAATAGTTTTATTACTCCATTTTTATCCTGGTGAGAATCAAAGGTTGAGATGAATAGAAATGCTTTGAAACAGTCATTGTGAAGAATGAGAGAGAAATAGATTAGTCTGCTAGTGGAGCAGACTTGACTGAGATTGGAGATCTTGATTTTACACAGGCATCAATCCCAGCATGATTTTTCTCCAGCCACATCCAACAGACCAGATAAGAGCAAACAGTTGTAATGATAAAAGGGTTTGAGTTTTTCTTGGAAGGAGGAGCAGAAAGGATGGATGAGGGGGTTGGCGATATTGGCAAGAGAGTGTTTGAAGTGCTGAACTATGGGATTTAAGTTAGGATAAGGAGAGAATAAGAGGAAATTAGAAATTAGAGGAGGCAGCAGCAGGGATCCAGGTGAGGGGAGGGAACCCAGGCCACACCCCACAAGTGGCAGGTGGGAAAACAGGGGAAAGGAGAGAAAAGGCCAGGGGGGCTAGGACAGAGCGTGGAGGCAGTGGCAGGGATCCAGGTAAGGAAAGGTTGGAGAGGTTTCCAACAGCTAAAGGAAACAAACTTGTCTGTCAGTTTGTCCTACTGTGGTGACATGTTGCTGTGAGGCTTGAGGCTGCACCACTGGTGTTTCAAATCCAGTGGGATGCACATGGTACACAGGTTTCAGCAAGGCTTGCAGACTGAGACAGACTAGGAAGAAGGAAGAGGACATCCACTTCTCAAAGAATTGGCCAGGGGAAACCTTATGAATAGCAGAGAAACCCTGTCTGATACATAACTGCAAAACTTTATGAATAGACTGGAAACATTGTCCAATAAGAGCAGGAGGATGAGCCACTTAAGTTAGAAGGCTCTCAAAATACAACTGGGAAAGAACTGTATCATCAGAGTAAAAACAGCCTTATTGACATAGATAAGGTGAAGCTTTTGAGACCCCCCATTTGCTGTTGTACCATGACTTAAAATAAGGAGAAACAGCTGCAAACATCCATTAATAATTGGAACGTGGAATGTAAGAAGTATGAATCTAGGAAAATTGGAAGTTGTCAAAAATGAAAGGGAATGCATAAAAATCTATATCCTAGGCATTAGTGAGCAGAAATGGACTGGTTTTGGCCACTTTGAATCAGACAACCATATTATCTACTATGCCAGGAATGACAATTGGAAGAGGAATGGCGTGGCATTCATCATCACAAAGGATGTTTCAAGATCTGTCCTGAAGTACAATGATGTCAGTGACAGGATAATATCCATACGCCTACAAGGAAGACCAGTTAATACAACTATTATTCAAATTTATGCACCAACCACCAAAGCCAAAGTTGATGAAATCAAAGATTTTTGTCAACTTCAGCAGTCTGAAATTGACCGAACATGCAATCAGGTTGTGTTAATTATCACTGGTGAATGGAACGCAAAAGTTTGAAACAAAGAAGAATTACCAGTAGTTGGAAAATTTGGCCTGGTGACAGAAATAATGCTGGAAATCCCATGGTAGAATTTTGCCAAGACCAACGACTTATTCATTGCAAATACCTTTTTTCAACAACACAAACAGCGGCTATACACATGGACTTCACCAGATAGAGCACGCAGGAATCAGATTGACTACATTTGTGGCAAGAGGCAATGGAGAAGCTCAATATCTTCAGTCAAAACCAGGCCAGGAGCTCATTGTGGAACAGACCATCAACTGCTCATATGAAAGTTCAACTTGAAGTTAAAGACAATTAAAACAAGTCCATGAGAGCCAAAATATGACTGCGAATATATCCCTTCTGAATTTAGAGACCATCTGAAGAATAGGTATGATGCATTGAACACCAATGACCGAAAACCAGAGGAATAGTGGGATGACATCAAGAACATCATCCATGAAAAAAGCAAGAGGTCATTTAAAAGACAAGAAAAGAAGATAAGACCAAAATAGATGGCAGAAGAGACTCTGAAACTTGCCCTTGAGTGGAGAGTACTAAAGCAAATGGAAGAAATGACAAGATAAAAGAGCTGAACAGAAAATTTCAAAAAGCATCTCTAGCAGACAAAGCCAATTACTATAATGGAATGTCCAAAGACCTGGAGTTAGAAAACCAAAAGGGAAGAACATACTCACGGGTTCCAGAAAGATGGCGGACTAGGCAGAAGGACTGCACAGACCCTCTTCAACAAAGAAAAGGGAAACCAATTAACACAGACACAGAAGAAAATCTTGGACCCCTGAGCCTTGAAGGGAAGGATACAGAATTGAACTAAACCCCAATTAGCAGAAGAATTTGCGTGAAAATACCAAAAAAAAGGAG
>NW_006921621.1:11192481-11196714 GCF_000298275.1 Orycteropus afer afer
CAAGCTGGATTCAGAAGAGGACGTGGAACAAGGGATATCATAGCTGCTGTCAGATGGATCTTCGCTCAAGGCAAAGAATACCAGAAAGATGTTTACTTGTGTTTTATTGACTATGCAAAGGCATTTGACAGTGTGGATCATGATAAATTGTGGATAACATTGAGAAGAATGGGAATTCCAGAACATTTAATTGTACTCATGAGGAACCTGTACATTGACCAGGAGGCTGTTGTTCAAACAGAACAAGGGGATACTGCATGGTTTAAAATCAAGAAGGGAGTGCACCAGGATTGTATCCTTTCACCATACTTATTCAATCTATATGCTGAGCAAATAATCTGAGAAGCTGGACTACATGAAGAAAGTGGCATCAAGTTTGGAGGAAGAATCATTAATAACCTGCAATATGCTGACAACACAACTTTGCTTGCTGAAAGTGAGGATGACTTGAGGCACTTACTGATGAAGATTGAAAAATATAGTCTGCAGTATGGATTATATCTCAATACAAAGAAAACAAAAATCCTCACAACTGGACCTATATGCAGCATCACGATAAATGGACAAAAGATTGAGGTTGTCAAGAAATTCACATTGCTTGGTTCTACAATTGATGCCAAAGGAAGCAGCAGTCAGGATATTAGATGACATATAGCACTGGGCAGGTCGGCTGCAAAGGACGTCTTTCAAGGGTTGAGAAGCATAGATGTCTCCTTGGGAACTAAAGTGCACCTGACACAAGCCATGATATTTTCAATTGCCTCATATGCATGTGAGAGCTGGACAATGAATAAGGAAGACTGAAGAAGAGTTGATGCTTTTGAGTTGTGGTGCTGGTGAATAATACTGAAGGTACCACAGGCTGCTAAAAGAACAAACAGATTTGTCCTGGAAGAAGTGCAGCTGAAATGCTCCTTGGAAGCAAGAATGGCCAGACTTTGTCTCACCTACTTTGGTCATGTTGTCAGAAGGGACCATTCCCTGGAGGAGGATGTCATGCTTGAAAACTGAAGGGTCAAAGAAAGAGGGGTAGGCCTTTGACAAGATGGATTGACATGGTGGCTGCGACAATGGGCTCAAGTATAGCAAGGATCATGGAGCTGGCATGGGATCGGGCAGTGTTTTGTTCTGCTGTGCATAGGGTTGCTATGAGTCAGAAATGACTCAAGGGCACCTAACAACAACAACAACAGGATATTGTAAAAAATGAAAATATCAGTAACTGGAGGTCCCTATGCATACCTAGAAGGTGAAGAAGTTGTGATCTGAGGGGCAGCACATTTGAATTTAGTATTTCAGTGGTTCCAACGAATGGTGGCCTAGAGTAAGGCAGTGAATATTGGTGGTTGAAGTGGAGTTTATTCACTAGAAGTGAGGAGGTCTAAAATGTAAGAGACCAGTGGATGCTGAAGTCATGTGTAGGACAACAGTAGGACTTAAAGTGGACACACAGTGACATTACATTGAAGGAGTGAGTGGGCAGAATAAAAAAGCAGACTTAGAAGACTTATGGATGAGAGCATCAAAGATGGAGAAGGTGTGTAATTTAATGTGCAAAGCTCAGAAACAGGCATTTTAGATGGAAGTGGAGAATGAACACTCTGAAAAGGGCATTAAGGCATGAGGAGGACGCTTTGCTACCTACTGTTCCTGAATTATTTGGGGGTCAGACAAGAAAAGCTATTTACTGGAGCATGTCCAAAGTATGTGAGATGAAGTCTCACCATCCTTGCTTCTAAGGAGCATTCTGGCTGCACTTCTTCCAAGACACATTTGTTGTTCTTCTGGCAGTCTATGGTATACTCAGTATTCTTTGCCAATACCATAATTCAAATGCATCAAATATTCTTCAGTTTTCCTTATTCATTGTCCAGCTTTTGCATGCATATGAGGTGAATGAAAATACTATGGCTTGGGTCAGGTGCACTTTAGTCCTCAAAGTGGCATTTTTTTTTAATTTATTTATTTATTGATTGATTGATTGATTGCACTTCAAATAGGTCAGTTACAGAAGATTTGCCCAATGGAATATCCTGTTTGATTTCTTGACTGTTGCTTCCATGGGCATTGATTGTGGACCCAAGTAATTTAAAACTGTTGACAACTTCAATCTTTTGTTTATCATGATGCTCCTTATTGGTCCAGTTGTAAAGATTTTTGTTTTATTTTGAGGTGTAATCCATGCTGAAGGCTGTAGTCCTTGATCTTCATCAGTAAGTACTTCAAGTACTCTTTGTTTTCAGCAAACAAGTTTATGTCATCTGCATATCATAGGTTGTTAATGAGTTTTCCTCCAATCTAGATGCCACATTCTTCAGCATATAGTCCAGCTTCTTGGATTATTTGCTCAACATACAGATTGAATAAGTATTGTGAAAGGATACAACCCTGACACACTCCCTTCTTGATTTTAAATCATGCAGTAGACCCTTTCTCTATTTGAAGCACAGCCTCCTGGTATGTGCAGATTCCTCACGAGCACAATGAAGTGTTCTGGAATTCCTATTCCTCACAATGTTATCCACAATTTGTTATGATCCACATAGTCAAATGCCTTTGCATAGTCAATAAAACACAGGTAAACATCTGTCTGGTATTCTCTGCTTTCAGACAAGATTCATCTGACATCAGCAATGATATCCCTCATTCCACATCCTCTTCTGAATCCAGCATGAATTTCTGGTAGTTCCCTGTCAACGTACTGTTGCACTGTTTTTAAGTTATCTTCAGAAAGATTTTTACTTGCCTGGATATTGATATTGCTTGATAACTTCCACTTTCTGTTGGGTCACTTCTCTTTGGATGGGCATAAATGTGGATTTCTTCCACTTGGGTAGCCAGGTAGTCATCTTTCAAATTGCTTAGCATAGATGGGTGAATGCTTTCAGCTTTGTGGAAACATCTCAGTTGGTATTCATCAACTCCTAGAGCCTTGTTTTTTTTGCCAATACCTTCAGGGCAGCTTGAACTTATTCCTTCATTACCATTGGGTGTTGATTATATGCTACCTCTTGCCATGGCTGTACATCAATTAATTCTTTTTGGTACAGAAACTGTGTATTCTTTCCATCTTCTTTTGATGCTTCCCATGTCATTCTATGTTTTGCCCACAGAATCCATCAATATTGCTACTAAAAGCTTGAATTTTTTCTTCAGTTCTTTCAACTTGAGAAATGCCAAGTGTACTCTTCCCTTTTGGTTTTCTAACTCCAGGTCTTTGCATATTTCATTTGTTTTTATTAGGTGCCATCTTGTCAATTTTTTACTCATAGTGACCCCATGGGACAGAGTAGAACTGCTCCACGGGGTTTCCTAGGCTGTAATTTTATGTGAGAATGTTGCCAGGTTTTGTTTTCCTATGGAGTTCCTGGATGGGTATGAACCACCAACCTTTTGGTTAGCAGCTGAGTGCTTAACCACTGCATCACCAGGTCTCCAATAATGATTATATGAATTCAAATAACATATAATAAAGGAAAAATTATAGTCAGTAACAGGTTGTGGCTTATTCTGCCATTTATTAAGCAGTTCTTCCAGCTGGACAGAAACTGAGGCCATAAGCCAGGCAGTATATATAGAGATGTGTAACCAGGAATTCTATTTTTTAAAAAATCATTCCTCTCTATATGCTATTTAAGCCAGATTTTTTTCCTCCACTAGTCACATGAGCTATGTAAAAGGACTACCAGTTGCACACTAATTGCCATTATGTGGAGGTCAGGAGACTATCTCTGGCACTTGCTGAGCCTCTTATGAGTCATTTTCATATTCTGTGCTGTGGCTAACAGCTGTTACATGTGTATTTCACAGGTGTAGCTGTGAATACAATCATAACTTACATAAAAGTTTGCAGAGTAAGGCAGACTGTCATCTGACCAGAGGTGGACAGTGTTCAGTGACCCATAAAAAAGACAGGCTACTTTTTACTACTTTTCCTCTCTAGTCAGAACCAGGTGTTCTTTGAGTGTTATTGGAGAACACAGCGTTGGTCTGTTTTAGGAGATCAAGGACTTATAAGATTGGGCCACTCTGTAATTTCAAAGGACTGGGCTCTAGGTACTTGGAACAACCTGTTCATTATTCTGCCTAAGCACAGACACCAGCTACTGTTCCCTTTTAATCTCCATCCCACCTATGGAAAACCATAAATTAAATTAAAGGCTATAGAAGAGTGCCCAGGAGCTCTGGTAGCATAGTGGCTAAGACACTTGCCTGCTAACCAGACGGCTGGTG
>NW_006921621.1:11197546-11213744 GCF_000298275.1 Orycteropus afer afer
AAAAAAAAAAAAAAAACAGAAACGTTGAGAACTGCCTGAAAGAGAAGTCAGGACCAAAGTTCTAGCTATCAAGAATATTAGAAAAAACAGCAAGAGGCAGAGTTTAGGACCTGGATGCAATAACCAGAGTAGCTCGCTAGCCTCTCTCCCTGTGCAAATTGATCTAATCCTGAGCCAGGCTGGATCTCATCTATTCATTCTCGGGTACCACACTGGGTAAACCACATAGCAGATTCTTCAAAGACCTTTGTAAAAATCTGAACAGACGTTGAGTCTGATTGGTGACTACATTAAATCCTTTCTAAAGGAAAGCAAATATCACCAATAAATACAGAAAATGAATTAAAGAAACATTCATCGTCTCAACTACATCTTTGGTATTCAGGTGTCCCTCAGGACAAAGCTGACGTGTAAACTCTCCCACCCTGGCGTCGTATGAGATAAAGAAGAAGATAAAAGCTTGAGGTGAAAGATCAGGTAAAGGGCAAAAAGTAGCTTTTAACAAGAACAATGAGTGTTGAGTACACAAACACCGAGCTAGCGGATTATAATCTCTCAGCACCACTGACGAAAGCGCAATTGTTCATCTAGAAAAGGTAGCACTGCAGAGAATTTTCGTGGGCAGAGAAAGGTCCTCTGCAAAGAGCAAATGACAGCCGTTTGGGCCTCCCCACTCTCCTACCTCTCCTGCCCTTTGCTCCCGCTGCGTCCCGCCCCTCAACCCCCGAAGTCTTGGCAGCACCAGCACCAGCTCCCTCTGATTGACAGGCGATTCTGCTACTCCCTGTAACCAGGCTTTCGTTTAGCAACCCTGGCAATGGCAACAATCCTGCAATAACCAATGAGAGTTAAGGGGCGGGGCCGGAGGCTTTGAGACTGCGCTGGTCAGGTGCTCTGCGTTGAGGTTGCGTGCAGGTGAGTGGTTACAGGTTCGGAGGCGTCCCTCGCTCCAGCTACCTTCCCTCCCATTGCCCCAAGCAGATGCAGATAAACCGGATAGCTGCCAGGGTAAGAGTCCAGAGGGGTGGGCGGCTTGCTTTTTGAGGACCCCCATGGTTACTATGGGACCCCAAAGCTGTCACCCCTTTTTTCACTTCACACATACACAGAGCCCAGTTTGAGACATCTGCTGGCCCCAGTGGTAGAGATTTTGGGGAATTGAAAACGTACCCAGCGCCTCGACCCTCCCCGGTGGCTAGAATAGAATCCCAATGGGAAAGATGGACGATGCCCCCCCCCCCGGTGACGTGTACTCACTCACAAAGACCTACTCCTTTCCTTTTCCTCTTCTTCCTTTTTCTCGCTGCCCCTTCCCTCCAGATTTCCAAGGCTGTTTGTTGGGAAAGGTTTGGAGGGGAGGAGAAGTTGGAAAGTAGTCCAGTGAAAGCTGGACCCAGATCTAGGGACTCCACCGCATTCTGCAGCATTTTGTGCGCGGAAAGTTGCACCCCCATCTCCCTGTTTACTGCTTTCTGTCATCGATATGGGAATGTTGGTGCTTCTTACCAAGTATTCCTAAGCCTGAAACACTTAACCTCCGTTTACTTACATTTGTCCCAGATGCCATTTTCTCCTGCTTACCCCAAATGTCTGAACTAATTTACTCAGAAGAAAAGCACGTGTTCCATGTATTGATTCTCTCTCATTCTCTCTCTCCCCTTTCCTCCCCTCTCTTCCCCAACTTTAACTTATATTTGGGTTATAAATATAACCTTTATTGTGTTGAGAAGGATGGAGAAAAAACTGTGAGGAAAAAAAAGAAAGAGAGAGGAGCCACCATCTTCAGCCACATATATATTTGCAGTTCTCTATTGGAACTGATTTTTTAACGTTTCTTCCAGAATTGGAAAAATTATTGCCATTTAAGAAATAGTTTTAAATTTAATTTTTGAACATTTTTCTGGAGATTAACACTGAAAACAATTTCAGAAATATTCTAGGCATAATGAGTCCACAGTTAAACAACAGAATTACTGCTCTCAAGGTAATACACAGATTAATACATAGTTTGTGCTTCTGAAAGCAAAGCAAACCTGCCAAACAATTTTTATTTACTTATACATGTAATGGTAGCATAGTGGCTAAGGCACTTGACTCCTAATCAGAAGGCTGCTGGTTCAAACCCACCAGCCACTCCTCGGAAGGAAGATGGGGCAATCTACTTCCGTAGTGATACTACCTCAGAAACCCAAGGAGAGGTCGCTTTGAGTCGGGTCCGACTCGACAGCACGTAACAACAACAACAACATACATGTAATAAGAAGCTCTGGTGGTGTAGTGGATAAGGCACTTGACTGCTGACCAGAAAATCAGCAGTTCAAACCCACCAGCCACTCTGCAGAAGGAAGATTGGGTGATGAGTGATCTAGTTCCCTAAAGATTTACAGCCTCAGAAACCCAATGAGGGTCATCATTATGAGTGGGAAACCACCTGATGGTCACTGAGTTCAGTTTTTTGGTTTGATACACCTGTAATATATGAAGGCAAGACACCTGTAATATACGAAGGCAAGACATAATCTATTTTTAACATTCAAAAATATCTTTAGTATGTTCACATTAGGAGATTTCAAAAGCCAAATTCACATATTTCTTAACACAAAGCTTCGTTAGATCCAAGTTTTGGTGGACTTCTAAATACCTTCATGTAAAAATGGGAACTCTGGTGGCATATAATAATGGAAAGGAAAAAAACAAAGAACAAAAGATCCTTGCTTGAAGTTCAAGCCCAATGATTATTGACAAATTGTATATATCCATCCTTTATCCACACTGGTTATTAGCTTTCATAAGTAAAATAGAAGCTTTTGGAATGTATGCAAATTAATTTTTGTTTTCTCCAAAGAGATTTAATTCTGGGAAGTGCTTTTTCTGGGCTTATCACTGATAACACTAAATATTAACAGATTTTCCCTTTAAGAAGGTCAACATCAAATTTCAGAATTATATTTCTTTTTAAACTTAGTTCAGAACCTAATTGTGTAAGGAATAATAAATGAATATACATTATATTTCACAAATATACTTGTCACAAATTTTGTTTCACTTCAAGAAATTAAAATTCATCTATTTTCTCCTGTCACTGGTAACATCTCTACTACGATGAACCTAACATAAAGGCTTGGCTTTGAAAATAGAAGTGCATTAAAAAAGAAAAACCCATTATTGAATTTGCTAACAGTACTCTCTTGTTGCTAGTTTCTATAATTGGTTTAGCTGTAATGATAAATATGTTCACAGCTTTGACCATGTAAGTGAACAGAAGTCAGAAGTCTGAGTCAACTTGAATATGTTTCTGAAAAGTTAGATGTAAATTATTTTAAAATGCTATTGGAGCTCTGGTGGTGTAGTGCCTGAGGTATGTGACTGCTAACCAGAAGGCTGGCTGTTTACACCCACCAGCCACTCCTCGGAAGGAAGATTGGGCAATCTACTTCCATAGAGATACTGCCCGGAGGGGTCTCTATGAATCAGAACCAACTTGACAGCAGTGAGTTAAGTTTTGAGATTGGGGAAGTTATTTACATAATTCCTTTGAGGAATGTTTATCAAAACATTTTTTGTACCTTCTTTGAAGGTACAAAAAAGGATTTATAATGCAACTGAACTTCTTAGCCTTATTATTCAGATAGCCCCAGGTCTCTCTCTAGATGGAGCTCTGCAACATAATTCTTCCAGGCTGTGATTTATGATATTACTGGGATTACTAAATGCCTGCACTCTCAGTTTGGGGTAAAGTATATGCAGCAAAATTGTTGCCATTAACTTCCATATGTTTATTCTACAGATTGTTTTATGCTGAACTGATCAAGCACTTTAAAAATGACTTCAAAACTTCTTTGGGTGTTCTTCGTACTTGCTACATTAACACTTTCAGCTACATTTTCTCTGCACCCAGACCAGCAAAAGGTTCTGCTAGTTTCATTTGATGGATTCCGCTGGGATTACTTAAATAAAGTTCCAACACCCCATTTTCACTATGTTATGAAACATGGTGTTCATGTGAAGCAGGTCACTAATATTTTTATTACAAAGACATACCCTAACTTTTATACTATGGTAACTGGCCTCTTTGCAGAGAGTCATGGGATTGTTTCAAATGACATGTTTGATCCTATTCTGAACAAGTCTTTCTCCCTGGATCACATGAATATTTATGATTCTGAGTTTTGGGAAGAAGCAACGCCAATATGGATCACAAATCAAAGGTCAGGACATACTAGCGGTGCAGCAATGTGGCCTGGAACAGATGTGAAAATACACAACAGCTTTCCTACATACTACATGCCTTACAATGAATCTGTTTCGTTTGAAGATAGAGTTGCCAAAATTATTGAATGGTTTACATCAAAAGAGCCTATTAATCTTGGTCTTCTCTATTGGGAGGAACCAGATGACATGGGCCACCACTTGGGACCTGACAGCCCACTCATGGGACCTGTCATTTCAGATATTGACAACAAGCTAGGATATCTCATTAAAATGTTAAAAAAGGCAAAGTTGTGGAACACCCTGAACCTAATCATCACAAGTGACCACGGAATGACACAGTGTTCTGAGGAAAGAATAATAGAACTTGACCAGTATCTGGATAAAGACCACTATATCCTGATTGACCAATCTCCGGTAGCAGCCATCTTGCCAAAAGAAGGTAAATCTGACCTGAATGGTGATCTGAAGCTAGATGTGCATTTTCCTTTTTCTTGCATAGATTGTACAGTGTGATTAAGTGAATGGGGGATTTTTCTCTCCGTACCTTTAAAGTATATATGCCTGTGTCATGAGAATATACTAAGATTTAATCCTTAGGCTCTGAAAATAGACTGTTTTTCCCAGAGTCTAATTTTTTACTTTTTCTTAAAATATTGGAACTGATGCTATCCGGGTGGTGCAAATTGTTAAGTGCTCAACTACTAGCAAAAAAAATGGTGGTTCAAACCCACCTAGAGGTACCTCAGAAGACAGACCTGCCTGTCTGCTTCAAAAAAGTCACAGCCTTGAAAACGGTGGAGTACTACTACTTTGCACAGATGGGGTCACCATGGGTCAGAATCAACTCAATGACAACAGCGTATTTATAACAGTAGGTTGTAACCATTTTGGAATCGTAATAATGGTGAAAGCTATAGCCCCCCCCTCAGAAAAACTGAGATGGGAAGATACAAAAGTTGCATACAATTGAAGTGATTTCATGGAATCCCTAAAGGCTTCTATTGCCTACTTGGAATCTTAATAGGGAAGCAGTGTATAGGAAGGAGAGTGTAGGAAGTATATTCTCCTATCACAGCAGAATACAGGAAGCAGAAAGAGCTGTGGACCAGATATCATAAGACTTCTGTTCAATATTTATTTTCCTTATCTATAAATAAGCGGAGTCCCTGGTGTCACAAATGGTTAAGCTATAAACGAAAGGTTGATAGTTCCAAATCTAACCAAAAGCACCTCAGAAGAAAGGCTGGCAATCTACTTCTGAGAGATCCCAGCTATCGAAAACCCCATGGAGCACAGTGCTACTCATACACACAGGGGGTCACTAGGAGTTGAATCAACTCAATGGCAGCTGTTTATATTTTTATCTATATATGGAGAGCAATGAAAATACCTTGAACTTTTTATAAACCTCTCCTCAAATCTTCATCTCAGCCCTGTCACTGAGGCATTATCTTAATTTTAAAGATAAGTTATTGTGTGCTGTCAAGTCGATTCTGACACACAGTGAGCCTATATGACAGAGCAGAACTGCCCCATAGGGTTTCCTAGGCTGCAATCTTTATGGGAGCACATTGTTAGGTCTTTTCTCCCTCAGAGCATGTGTGACTTCAAACCGCTGACCTCTTGGTTAGCAGCTGAGTATTTAACTATTGTGTCACCAAGACTCTTTCAAAGATAGGTAAACCAAAAAAAAAAAAAAAACTCACCGCCATCGAGTTGATGCCAAATCAAAGCGACCATTATTGGGTTTCCGAGGTGGTAAATCTTAACAGAAGTAGATTGCCCAGTCTTCTTTTTGTGGAGTGGCTGGCGGGTTTGAACCGCCAACCTTCTGGTTAGCAGTCAAATCCCTCAGGCACTGTGCCACCAGAGCTCCTTTTAAAGATAGGTAAACCAACTAAAAAGATTTTTAACATCCCCAAGTTCACAAAGTAAGTGGTAGAGCTTGACTCAAATCTGCTCTTCTGTCCTCCTTCATAACCTTGTTGAGGTGGTCCCTGAGTGCAGCAAGCAGTGTGCAATCAGCTGCTAACCTAAAAGCTGGCAATTCAAACCACCCATGGGCACCACAGGAGAGAACAGGCAATCTGCTTCCTTAAAGATTACAGCCAAGAAAACCCTGTGGGCAGTTCTACTGTGTAACACATGGGGTCAATGTGACTCTGAATCAACTCAACAGCAATGGGTTTGGTTTTTTGGTTTTAGGTTGGTCTAGATCTCAAATGGGAGCTCTGGTAGTGTAGTGCCTAAGGCACTTGACTACTAACCAGAAGGCTGGCGGTTCAAACCCACCAGCCACTCCTTGGAAGGAAGATTGGGCAATCTACTTCTGTGGTGATACAGCCTCAGAAACCCAAGGAGGGGTCACTATGAGTTGGATCTGACTCAACAGCAGTGAGTTTGGTTTTTGTCTCTTAGGTCTCAAATGAAAGAACTGATTTTGAAAAGCCAGACTACCTCACAAATGAGACTTATATCCCTCACAGGAAAATTACAGGTACCATATGAAATAATGAATGTTAAAATATGCACATACACCTACAAAGTTTTCAAGAATTTCTATATAAAATAGCAAGTTTTTTTCTTGTTGTTTAAGAAGATTACATTAACCCTTCCATTTCCATCATAAATTCATTTGGTGTTTCATTATTGGGGTATGGGAGGCAGGAAGGAAACCCCAAAAGATGGATTTTAAAAACAAGGAAGGGATTAATGATAGTGTCCAGGTTTTGTTGTATTTGAAGCTGGTGTATGTTTGGAACACCTCTGGTATTTTGAGGACCCTTCCATTTTACAAGCTGCTTTCCACCCAGTCTGTCCCTTCCTCATGCCCAGCCTCCACTTGAAACAGCTTAATGTCTAGAAATTCTGTGTGTCTGCATTCTGAACTACCAGACATTAGCTCTTTAATTTATTGTGTATTGCAGTACCTTAGGCTTTTACTTCAAACCAAACTCCCTGCCATAGAGTCAATTCCAACTCATACTGACCTCCATTTCCAAGGCTGTAAATCTTTATGAAAGCAGATAGCCTCATCTTTCTTCTGTGGAGCAGCTGGTGGGTTCAAACTGCCAACGTTTTGGTTAGCAGCCAAATGCCTTAACCACTGCACCACCAAAGCTTGGCTTTTACTTTGTTGTTGTCGTTAAGTGCCGTCGAGTCATTTCTGACTCATAGCGACCCCATGCACAGCAGAACGAAACACTGCCCGATCCCGCACCAGCCCCACAATCCCTGCTATACTTGAGCCCATCATCGCAGCCACCGTGTCAATCCATCTCGCTGAAGGCCTCCCCCTCTTTCGTCGACCCTCCACGGATTAATACATATATGTGTGTTTCTAATTTTGCATGTATTTAAGCCTTTAAATTAAAGATAATGGATTTCTGGTTCTGTAAAATATCATCTTAATTCTATGAATTGAATTTATGTACATTAGAAAATTAATTTTTTTCTCTTTTATCCCCTCAAGATTCTTTCCTCAGCAGGCATGGGAGTTTTTTGTTTGTTTGTTTGTTTGTTTTTAAATATATACATGCTTTGTAAAGCAATTGCTTTTATTTATTTTTAATTTTATTGTGATCTGGATGAAAGTTTACAGAGCAAATTCATCTGCCATACAGCAGTTCACATACACTTTATCTCATTGACTTCAGTCTCCCACAATGACTTCAGTCTCCCACAATGCAACAGCTCTCCTCCCACTTCCTCCCCATAGCCACCACTTCCCTCTGTCCTTCCCTCCCATGCACTCCTTTCCCTTGAGCCGTCTCCCTGTGCGTGCATGGGCCTTCTATTCTCCCATGGTTCATCTCTCCAAGGAGTGTATATTCAGCTCATATGCCTTTTATTTGGCTGGAAGCCATAGGAGTGGGTTCTATTCCAGACCTAAAAAGCAGCTAGGGGCCACAGGATTCCACCAGGCTCTATCAGACCAGCAAACCTGGTCCCACACACACACCTTTTTTTTTTTTAATAACGATTTTGAGTTTTGTTGCACATTGTTCTCCCACTCTATCCAGGATCTCCTACATAGATTCCCCTCCAAGTGGTTGATAGTGGTAGCTGGGTACCATCTAGCTCTTCTGGTCTCACAGCCATATAGGCTGAGGATCCATATAGGCTGAGGATTGCATGGTGTACCAGTTCCTTGGACTAATTGTTTCCATGTGCTTTGGTTTTCTTCATTCTTCCTTGCTCTGGATGAGGAGAGACCCATTGTTGCATCAAGATGGCCGCTTGCAAGCTTTTAAGATCCCAGTTGCTACTCGCCAAAGTAGGATGTGGAACAGTGTTTTTGTGTAGTATTTATGCCAGTTGAGCTTGATGCCCCCTGCAAACATGGTCCAGGCATGAGAGTTTTCCACATAAAGTGCCTGGCTATCTTTCATTATGCTCAGCTTTGCTGGCTTTTTACCTCAAATGCAGGGAGTTCACATTTAAGAAATACTGATTGACTCCTATTGCCCATTATTGTTTCTTTGCACCAATGAGAATCTTGTTCTGAGTGCCTTTCTTCCTGTCTCTTTAGGTAAATTTGATGAAATTTATGAAGCTCTAGCTCACGCTCACCCTAATCTTACTGTTTACAAAAAAGAAGAGATTCCAGAAAGATGGCATTACAGATACAATAGTCGAATTCAACCAATCATAGCAGTGGCTGACGAAGGGTGGAATATTTTACAGAATAAATCAGATGACTTTCCGTGTGAGTATATAAAAGGGTTCTTTCCATTCAGCATTGGTTTTTGGTAAAGTGGGTATTATGGGTAATATAACAATTTATTTACTGACAAATAACTAGTGTTACACATTAATAGCAAAATAAGAATCCATGGGGCTTTAAAAGAGGGTAACCTCTTACAAGTGAAACATGTAGTTCTCTTGAAATAACCAGGCTAAAGATACGTACAATGACATACACTGATAATTTTATCTGCTCTGTTCCTGAGAAAAACATAACTGAAATTTGTAAACTGAATTATATTCTGCATCTATTTTATATTCTAATTTAATAAGAATTCAATCCTTATTTTTACTTGCAATAGATAGCTTTTTAGTTTCTTTGCCCTTTTGGATTTTCCAAATACAGGCCAGCTTTGCTTTACACATTGGAGGCATTCCTAAAAAGAAGTACATTTGGCATGGATAATAATATGTCAAGACATATTTTCCTAATACCTTATGAAATAATTTTGGAATTGTTTCCACAGAATAAATTTAGAATCAAATGAATATAATAGAAATCCCATTTAAAATTCCAACATGCAAAATAAAGACCTTAAATTACTTAGGTTACCATCTTATCAGCAGTAATTCCTTTGCCTTGCACCCTGATATGACACTGGATACATGTCTTTAAAATGCAGAATATTTCTTCCTTCAATTTTGTATCATGCTGCATTAGAAGACCCGTAAAGTTTTGACTTTCGCCACACTACAGCACAGGTAGACTGGATTCTGATCTGAACCTCCAAAGTCAGTATTTTCCCATTCTACGCACAAGTCCCAATCTTTGCCTTTTAGTAGTAGATCGTAATTGTAACTAGAAGTCTGATTTTTGTGGTTTCTGCTGTGTTCCTTTTTTTTTTTCCCCCTCTACTGGTAATTATAAGTTTTGGCCTTTAATGCCTTCCTGAGACTAAGAGCACCTTTATCTTTTTTTTTTTTTTTTTTAAATTGTAATTTGGGTGAAAGTTTACAGACCAAATTCACTTTTCATAGAGCAGCTCACATACACTTTGTCTCATGACATTGATTGCAATTTCCCACAATGCAACAGCTTCCCTCCTATTTCCTCCCCATAATCACCTCTTCCCTGTGTCCTTCCCTCCCATGCACTCCTGCCCCCCTGAGCTATCTCCCTGTGCAAATATAGTCCTTCTAGTCTCCCATGATTGTTCTCTTCAGGGAGTGTATCTACCTAATGTAAATGTTCAGCTCATATGCCTGTCTTTTGTTTGGCTGGAAGCCACAGGAGTGGGTTCAGTTCCAGACCTGAAGGGCAACTAAGTGCCATAGTGGTTCCACCAGGCTCTATCAGACCAGCAAACCTGGTCCTTTCTATTTTTTTAAAATGATTTTGAGTTTTGTTCCACATTGTTCTTCCACTCTATCCAGTATCTTCTACATAGATCCCCCTCTGAGTGGTTGACTGTTGTAGCCAGGCACCATCTAGTTCTTCTGGTCTCATAGTCATATAGGCTGAGGATCACATGGTTGACCAGTCGCTTGGCTTGTTTCCATGCATCTTTGGTTTTCTTCATTCTTCTTTATTCTGGATGAGGAGAGATCCATTGTTGCATCTAGATGGCTGCTTGCAATTTTTTAAGATCCCTGTTGTTACTCACCAAAGTAGGATGTGGAACAATGTTTTTATGTAATGTGTTATGCCAATTGAGGTTGATATCCCCTGCGACTATGGTCCCAAGCCCACAGGTCCAACTACTCACTCCCTGTGGGTAGCTGGCTGTGGCCAAAAAGTGACTACAACCTTGTCCCTTGTCAGCTAAGAGCACCATTATCTTTAAAACAATAATTGGAACATGGGAGTTACCCAGTAAGTATTTGCTGAATATTATTAGTTTGCCAGCTACTTCCCTGCCCCTCCCTGCAAAAAAAAAAAAAAAAGAGAGATTACTTTTATTTTCCCCTAATTTGGTTCAGCTTAACTTTTTTACCTTTCTTGCTCTGATCTGATGCTTAAGGTAGTGTTAGCATCAAAGAAAGATTTGTGATCTTTTGACTTTCACTTTCCTGAAGAGAACTGTGATGTTGACAACATCAGAAATTACAAGATTATTTTATTTTTAAAGCCAAATTAAATAAAATTTGCATTTAGATTCAGAACTTGACCATACAATAATTATTTCCATTTTAATGCCATCTGGCTGGCTAACTTACTCATGCATTTTCTCTTTACAGTAGGTAACCATGGTTATGATAATGCATTATCAGAAATGCATCCAATATTTTTAGCTCACGGTCCTGCCTTCAGAAGGAATTTCAAGAAAGAATCCATGAATTCCACAGATCTGTACCCACTGTTATGCCACCTCCTCAATATTACCACCATGCCACACAATGGATCATTCCAGAATGTTCAGGAACTGCTCAATTCAGCATCTCCAAGAACAACTCCTCATGTGAAGAGTACTGCAATTTTCCATGGTAGTATCAAACCAAGAGGATATGAACAAGAGTCATATGCTTATTTCATAGGGGTCTCTCTTGGTAGCATTATAGTTATCGTCTTTTTAGTGATTTTCATTAAACATTTAATTCACAGCCAAACACCTGACTTACAAGATATGCAGGCTGAAATAGCTCAACCATTACTACATGCCTAATGCTACTTTGAAATGGAGAGTTCATAATTATGTCTGTTTTAAGGTTTCAAATTCTGGAAAACCTCTTATAGACATTTGCACAAACCATCAAGCAGTTATATACATACACAGACACAGTATCTTTCTATTTTTCTGTCATTCATACATACAAACATGGACCAAAATACAAATGCTTGCAAAGAATTAAAGATGTGAAAGTATGTCTCCATTGTTCTATCTAGCTTAGGGATAGATAAGGTCCTGCTTCGTTTGAACTCGGCACAGATATAATATATAACAAATATAATGTATTACATAACAAGTTTGCACTATTTAGAGTATCTTATATATTGCACTTTAAATTACTCTCCTAATGAGCACTTTTATTTGAATTGCACTTTATGGACAATTATATCTTATAACTTAGTTGAAAAAGATAATTTTTGAATGACATTTCCAATAATTCCTGAACAATGTAGAAATCTATCTAATTTTGTGAAAGCAAGAAGAAAGGTGAAATGTGACAATCTTTGAACCTTGATTTTTGAAGAAAGGCATTCCTAACAGCAGGTTGCATCTGTGGGTATTCCTTGTTATATTTTTCCAAAGGACATGATTTTCATTCTATTTTTCCCACAAAAGTGATTCAAATACTGACATATTCATGCTAAAGTTAATTGCTTCTGTCATAAAATTTTTGCTATTTCCTGCTTAATCATTTTACTCTGAATTTTATGAGAACATGAAGAATATTCATTTCTTTCCTACGTAGTCTAGCAAAAGCCTGGATAGAAGTAAAAGATTGGGCATCATCTCAGCGATATTTTCTATTGTTCTGTAATTATTTGGGTTTTTTTGAAAATTAAATCACTATTAATCACATTAAACATCAAATTAGATAAAACATTTTCTTTTTTTTCTTTTAGCAAAATGTAGTAACAGAACACAAATATCTTAGATTTTGAGCATTTGCGGATTCAGAGTTGGAAAAGAACACAAACCATATCAGTTAAAACATGAGCCAATTAAGCCTTGGAAAGAGCTGTGAGAAGCCTAAGAAAATTAATGTATCAGGCAAGACCATATCTGAGATGTCCACACTGTACTGTACCCAGGACAAAGCTAAAGGGCGCCTTGTTGTTGTTGTTGTTGTTATGTGCCGTCGAGTCGGCCCCGACTCATAGCGACCCCTCCTTGGGTTTCCGAGGCAGTATCACTACGGAAGTAGGATTGCCCAACCTTCCTTCCGAGGAGTGGCTGGTGGGTTTGAACCGCCAGCCGTCTGGTTAGCAGGCAAGTGTCTTAGCCACTATTGCCATTAATTACAACTCATGACAACCCTGTGTGTGCAGATTAGAACTGCTCCGTAGAGTTTCAAGGCTGTGGTAAGGTGCCTAAAGAGTAGCAAAATTCAGATAACAGGAAATGGAACACAAGGAGCTAAGATTATAGCCGTTTGAAGAAATATTTGGATACCCATCTGCCTGGTGCTCAGTGGAATCAAAGATGTATCAAAGTTCACAAATAGACTTCTACCTCCTGGTTAGTATTTTTCACCTGCCTGGTCATCTCAGCCCCTCTCATTACAATAGCCTACAGCTGTGCTTTAAATCTTTTAAGGAATCAAGGTTTGAGAGAAGCTTGGTATTTCCTATGGATTCTTAGAGAAAAGAGGAATCCTGGAAAGAATAGTTTTACTTGAAGAAAATGGAAAACCAGTGTACAGACACCAGGCCCATAAACAATGTGATTTGGCACATATTTATAAACCAGTTGGCTAATAAATAGATAAAATGGTATCTAAAAGAAAGGAATGGAATGAAAAAAGAAAGGAAAAAGGAGTAAAAGAAAGGAATAATTAGATGTGAAAACAAAAATGACATAGTTAAAAAACACACACACACACACTTGAAGTGGTTCCTAAAATAAAGATGAATTATTTTTTAAATAACAATCAAGGATATTGACTCCAAATTTTTACTTCAAGGATCTCTGGTGGTGCTGTGGTTAAGGCATTGGGCTGCAAACCAGAAGGTTGGCAGTTTGAACTCACCAGCCACTCCATGGGAGAAAGACGAGGCAGTCTGCTTCTGTAAAGATTTATAGCCTTGGAAACCCTATGGGTGTTGCTATGAGTCACAATCGACTCGATGGCAGTGGGTTAATATTTACATCACTATAAAACCTCAAGAATAGAATCACCAGAAATGATAAATATAAAAGCTGAAATGTCATATGGAAAGTACCAAACTCCCCAGGAAGCTTGGACTCTGGAATATGTAAGTACTCATGTTGGCTGGCTTTGTAGCTATGAACTTAGCATTACTGAGATAATTACATAAGGACTGAAATGTGGTAATTAGCCCATTGTGAAGCATTATGATTCAAATACTATCTACATTTAGGTTGATTATTGCATTACATTTATTTTAGAAGGTACTATTAGTAAGAAGAAAGGAAATTCTGTAACATTGATGAAATATTAAAATCCTGATTTGAAGATTTGACTATTGAATGGTTTCTCTTATTTACAAATACTTATTTTCCTGTAAGTTATTGGCAGGAGAATGCCTGAAGGAAAATAAATCTCCAGGCCCTGATGGTTTCACTGGAAAATTCTATCAAACATTAGCAGAAGAAATAACACTATCATTATAAAGTCTCTTCCAGAAAATTGTTGCTGTTAGGTGCTATCAGGTTGGCTCTGACTCATAGCTATTATTCCCAATTCATTTCACGAATTTTGTAAACAGATAGGTGATGGTTATACAACTAGATGAAAATAATGTCACTGAATTGTCCATGTAAACAAAGTTCAAATGGCAAATGTTTGGAATATATATATACATATATATTATGTGTGTGTGTGTATATATGTATGTATGTATATATATACGGAGCTTTGGTGGCATAGTCCCTAAGGCATCTGACTACTAACCAGAAGGCTGGCGGTTCAAACCCACTAGCCATTCCTTGGAAGGAAGGTTGGGAAGTCTACTTCTGTAGAGATACCACCTCGGAAACCCAAGGAGGGGTCACTATGAGTCAGATTCGACTTGACAGTAGTGAGTTTGGTTTTTTTGTTTTGTTCTTTTTACTTATCCAAGGTCTCTTTCCATACAAAGTTGGTAATTAGTTTTTCCATCTCTTTAAGGAAAAATGATGGAATCTGGATCAGGATTGCATTATATCTGTAGTTTGTTTTGGGTAGTACTGACATTTTCACAATGTTAAGTCTTCCTGTCTATAAGCACTTCATGGGAATGCCAGAATACTTAATTATACTCATAAGGAACCTGAATATAGACCAAGAGGCTGTCATTAGAACTGAACAGGGGGATAATTTATGGTTTAAAATCAGGCAAGGTGTATGCCAGGGTTGCATCCTTTCACCATACTTATTCAATCTGCATGCTGAGAGTTCCAGTAAGATGGTGGAATAGGCATAAAGACTGCACAGACCTTCTTCAACAAAGGGGAACCAATTAACAAAGACACAGAAGATAATCCTGGACCCCTGAGCCTTGAAAGGAAGGATATAGAAGTGGACTAAACTCCAACTGGGAGCTCTGGTAGCATAGTGGCTAAGGCACTTGATTGCTAACCAGAAGGCTAGTGGTTCAAACCCACCAGCCACTCCTTGGAAGGAAGATGGGGCAAACTACTTCCATAGTGATACTGCCTTGGAAACCCAAGGAGGAGTTGCTATGAGTCAGGTCCGACTTGACAGCACATAACAACAACAACAACAAACTCCAATTAACAGAAGAATTTGCATGAAAATACCAAAAAAGGAGACCTAACGGAGCTGTGGTCTGGCAGCAATCCTGATGGCACAGACAGCTTGGAGATTGCCAAGTGGTGGTAGGACCTGAGAATTAACCTAAAAATCAGGCCTGCTGGCCAGGGACTCTACAGAGGACTGCTGTGGTGGCTAGCAAATAAAAGGTGAAGCAGCAGCAAAGAGGAAGGCGGGCTGAGCTGTGGACTTTTGCTTGTCTGGAGGGCACAGCCATTTTGAATGTTTGAAAGCAGCTTGACCATTTTGGATATTTAAAGCAAAAGCATTCTCCCAGATTCCAGGAATTTAAGAATGGATTCCACTTGCCAGTAAATCCAAGGACATTCTGGACCTGGACGGCTGGAAAGGTGCAACATTCCCCATGTTACTCTTGTACCCCACACCCACTTGGTGAACAGAGGTGCAGCCATCCCCCACTCCCACCCACCTTCTGGGCCCATAGGAAACCATCCCAGTCTGTGTGCTCAGTCAGAGCCTGGGTGCCCTGCCCTGCTCTCCCCTGATTTTTTTTTCTCTTTCCTTTTTTCTGTTTTTTAGTTTGCTTGTTTTCGTCTGTTTAAAAACTACTATTATTATTTCTACTTTTTTCTTTTTTACTATTATTCTTTGTTCTTCCCCTCCCAGGACCTAGTTTTTAGCCTTTTTTCTTTTCCCTGTACCTGGTCACTTTTTTTTGTTTTTGTTTTTTTTCCTTTTTCTTGTGGATAACCCCATTCCTTGTCTTTCCTTTGCATTTTTCCCAATTTTTTTCCTTCATTATTCTCCTTTTCTACTTTTTCCTCTTATTGCCCTATCCCCAGATATTGCAGTTTTCTTGTTTCTTTCTTCTTCCTTTTCCCTTTTTTTTTTTTTTTTT